>NW_026732447.1:537500-635000 GCF_028476545.2 Physella acuta | reverse complement strand
TTTTAGCTAACGGGAGTTTTTTGTACACTGAGTAGATGTTTTAGCTAACGGGAGTTTTGTCTTCATACTGTAGATGTTTTAGCTTGTGGTAGTTTTGTGTGTACACTGTATAGATGTTTTATGTCTCTGTGCAAATTGAATAGAACCATTTGTATATTTAATATGGCCAGTTAAGCATAAAGTTAAGTAAATAGAGAAAGCTCTCTGTATCAATAATTACATTATACATTGGCTTGGGTTTAATTGCCAGTGGTATTGCAAAACAAGAAATAGCTTAACACTTGTGTAAAAATAGTTGTGTTTTGTGATGCTCTAGTAACTTATAGATTTCCTAAACAAGAGATGATTATATTTTCTGCATCTACTGGTTCAGTTTCTTAACTACACGGTATAACTATATGTGGTGCATATGTGTATCTACGATTATAGCAGGGGGGGGGGGGGGGGCGTTTAACCATATAAACTTATTTTTCATTATATTTATTTAAATTCTAGATTTAGAAAATCTTGACCCCTAAAAATGGAGCAGAACAGGAGATCTTTTTAACATAAATACTTTTTTTTTACATTAAAATTATTTAAATCTAGCTTTAAACAATCTGGACACCCCCCCCCCTACACCGCACAGACCAGTCCCTGACCAGAAGAAAATATCCAATAGAGATCCTATAAAGACTGCTTCGTCTATGCGACAGTTATAACATCAAACACTCTGATAACGTACACCATTATGCAAACACCCTAACATCACTCACGATAACACAGAATCCACCAGACCCGCCCCCCCCCCCCCCCTTCCTCTGCACATAGCCGAGAGGCATTCAAAAGCTACCAGTTATCTCCCCAATGAAGCTAAACAAATAATCAATACATCTACATTTAAAAAAAAAAGTATTTCTACTCAGTTAATTGGAGGCTTCAGCATCGAGTGATATGTTAAACAAAGAATTGATTAGCCGATAGATACATGGTAGACTAGATCAACATAGATAAACTTCGCATAACATGATGATATACGGACGTGATATTGTCAGTAATTCTACCAATATGCAATATGGACATGCAATTTATCATTTGGAAAGTAGATGTGTATCTATTTGTATTTAGAAGATCTATATGTGTATGTGCTACCGTAATTAATTCTACCAGTATGGACATGCAATTTATTATTTGGAAAGTAGATGTGTATCTATTTGTATTTATATCTGTATGTGCTACCGTAATTAATTCTACCGCTATGGACATACACATTTCCAATTGTAAAGTAGATGTATGTCTATTAGTATTTATATGTGTACGTGCTACCGTAATTAATTCTATCAGTAAAAGGCAGTATGGATGTACAAGGTATAATTTGTAAGTTAGATGTATGTCTATTCGTATTTATGTATGCATGTGTTAGCGTAAGTAATTCTACCAATATAGACATACAAGTAAACATATGTAAAGTAGATGTATGTCTATTTATATTTATATATCTATGCGTTAACGTAAGTAACTTTATCAATATGGAACTTAAATGAAGAATGTGAATAACAGCAATATATAAGATAGGGCCGAGTGGCTAAATAAGTGCGTTTTATACAGTACAGCTTGATTTTAGGATCTTGTGATCTGTATATCAGATAAAAATTCATCTGCTACTTAGATATTAGTCTATAAAAACATTGAACAGTCAGCACTAAGACGACCAGCATTTACTTATACCAAAGTATGCAAGCTATCCGTTTATGCTGAGTGAACTCAGGGAACGCACCAGGGTATCGAGTCCAGTAATCGAACTCGAAACTTCGGGGTTAGGTCTAGTACACAAATACGGCGTATCGTAACTTTCTACACATTTTAATTTCTGTTTCTTTCTTTACAATCGCATTACTTCGCTTAATTTAATTTTCTACTTTATAAATCACGCTTTACAATATATTTTACTTTTCATCGAAATTAAATACCTAATAATAGAAACTATTTAAAAAACAAAATATCCACTCGACTGAGAAATCACACAAAACAATCCCTATTGAATCGCAAATAAAACGCAAACTCTAAAACTAAATTGAAACCTCAACTGATCCAGCATGTATAGAAAACTATCCACATTCTTGTCACATTTTTGCTGCGGGAATTTCCTAGAACTAAACCACCTTTTGGTGGGCAATCGGCGTGAATGATTCTCTCCGCAGGACGCTACCCCCTAGCCTCCAGTACCCTACCCCTCACCCCCCCCCCCTCCCGTCCCCGCCGAACCAAAACCTCGACTTGCAAACCGCTTCCCCCCACCCACACACCACTCCCCACCCACCCCTCCCCGATCTCTCATCCTTTTTACGGCCGATCAATGCGTCCCGACACTTCTTGGGTCACAGCCTCGCTGTGACGAGGAGGGAGACCACGTGATCTGATTGGTACAAACCGTTTAAAATTTGCTCACGTGATACGGGTGTTCATGATTCGATTTCAACATCTTGGACAAGCTGAGAGATGTTAAACGTATCAACATTTTGACTTTAAAGATAGTTTCATAAAAAAAGTTTTATATATAGGCCTACATTTCATTAAAAGCAATCGATACAATGGTTAGACAAGGTAACATGTCTAGAAAAGGGAGAATAAAATATACTTATTAATGTATAGCTAAATTATTCGTCAAATGTTAAAGCAATCTTGAAAAAAAGTGTCAAATGTTAATGCAACCAAATACATTTTGTCGTAATATCAAAAAGTATCTTAAAATTTGTTGTAAAATCTAACACAAATCATGAAACGTATCGTCTAAACGGGAAACAAAAATATCGAAAAACCATTATTATTCTGGACGTAGAAAAGATTTCTATTCTGAAATCTATCGGTGATCTAATCTTAAACCTAATAAATATTTCAAGTAGTTTACTTAAACGATGGGGTTGTGTGGTCTACTTGCAGCAAGCACGAAAACTAAAGTACAGGCCTAGGTTCGAGTCCTGTTAATACGTCGGTCTTTACAACCTCGGCTACCAAACACATGACACTTAACCATGCCGTACCAAGTAATGTTAACATTGATCAACTTGATTCTCCTTGAAAAATCCCACGCATCAAGTCAAACTTTAATGACTTATTATTTCAGATGAAAAAGCACTTTTACTGTTTAATAAAAAAAACCCTTCCTTTTTTTAAAACACACACACAAAAATCAATAAAGTATTTTAAAAATTAACAAGCTTTAATATTTTTTCAACACAAAGCTAGATCCATTTAAGAAATTTATTATCCAAAAGTGCACCATCACCTTAAAACATCCTGGTTATAATTAATCCGATCCACTCACTTATTTATGAAACGTTGCAAAAATAAATGTATTTTTAAACCCATATTAACTCCCCTTTACACGTATCTTCCTTTGCTCCAGGATCGATAACTCTTGTTTCAAATGTCAACTCTCACATTAACTCATCGTGTTATATTTTGAAAGTTAGGATAGAAATTACACAACAGCACACGGAGAGAGTAGCTAGCGTGCTTGACAAAAGTATATTGAGCGATGTCTTCATCTAGATCATAGTTCGATAATTTAGAGGGCTAAAATAGACTACATTAGATCGCGCAAGTGAGGTTTTCGTCTAGAGCTAAGGTCGCTACTTTAGAGGGCTAGAAAAGAACGAATAAGAGAGAGAGAGGGAGAGAGAGAGAGAGAGAGAGTGGTCTTTTTCTAGATCATAGGTCCCTACTTTAGAGAGCTAGAATCGATCATATTAGATCGCGAGAAAGAAGTCTTTGTTTAGATCATAAATCTCTACTTAAGAGGGTTAGAATAGAAAGAATGAGAGAGAGAGAGAGAGAGAGAGAGAGAGAGAGAGAGAGAGAGTGTGTGTGTGTCTGTGTGTGTGTGTGTGTGTGTGTGAGGTCTTTTCTAGATCATAGGTCCCTACTTTAGAGGGCTAAAATAGAAAGAATAAGAGAGAGGGAGTGGGTTATTCTAGAGGGCTAGAATAGAGCAGATTGGATCATATAAAAGAAGTCTTAGTCTAGATCACATGTAACTACTTTATCAAACAATAGCAGTTATGGCTGATGTAATAGTCTAAATCATAGGTCGCTATCTTAGACAGCTCAAATAGAATACTGTGGTCCAAATAAAAGAGTTGTACTCTCGATTATGGTTTACTTTAGATGTCTAAAATAGAAATCAGACAGTATAGTACGCCTTATAAATAACCCCTTGCGTGTTCAATGCCACCATTATGAGTGATGTCTTCATGTGGAGTTAAAGACCGCTACCAAATAAAATACTAGCATTAGAGTTAATAGTCATATTAGAAACCAAAACAGTGTTTTTCTACGATCACTTCGTTTTTGGTAATTACCGTCTAGAATGTTGATGTATCGCTGTACTATACAATATTTTAAAACACTTTGCTATGCTTTAACTTGATGTAACGCAGCCTCGTTAGTTTCAATGTATAGGGTGTTTGGGTGAAGGTTATAGCAAAATGGTTAGACGTCGTAATTAGTTAACGGCCATACAGGTATCGATAATCTCCACGCGACCACGTTAATGATAATCAAGTGATGGCCCATAACCGTAAAGCATGATGCCGTTGTCTTTAATTAATTACCAATTACGTTTTTTTTTCATTATCGTCCAACCCTTCGTTTAACGTCTAGACCCTAAAAATATACAGAGTATACTAAAATGTATATAGCTTATCTTTATATTGTATAACACAGTATATATATATATATATGCAAAAATAAATATAAAACATCGACGAGAACGCGAGGCAGTCACCATGAACATAGTTCACACAAGTTTCAAGCCTAAGAAAAATTTTCAGAAAAAAGAACCTCGAATAGTTGCAATTAGCGGCCTATTCTCAAGTTGGACAGAAAAATATTATAGAGATCGTTAGTCTAGTTAGTTTCCATTACTTCAGCAGGACAAAATACTCTGGTGAGCTGTAGTTTGTGACCCATACTCCAGCAAGACAGAGAACTCTGGAGAGCTGTAGTTGGTGGCCCATACTCCAGCAGGACAGAGAACTCTGGAGAGCTGTAGTTGGTGGCCCATACTCCAGCAGGACAGAGAACTCTGGAGAGCTGTAGTTGGTGGCCCATACTCGAGCAGGACAGAGAACTCTGGAGAGCTGTAGTTGGTGGCCCATACTCCAGCAGGACAGAGAACTCTGGAGAGCTGTAGTTGGTGGCCCATACTCCAGCAGGACAGAGAACTCTGGAGAGCTGTAGTTGGTGGCCCATACTCCAGCAGGACAGAGAACTCTGGAGAGCTGTAGTTGGTGGCCCATACTCGAGCAGGACAGAGAACTCTGGAGAGCTGTAGTTGGTGGCCCATACTCCAGCAGGACAGATAACTCTGGAGAGCTGTAGTTGGTGGCCCATACTCCAGCAGGACAGAGAACTCTGGAGAGCTGTAGTTGGTGGCCCATACTCGAGCAGGACAGAGAACTCTGGAGAGCTGTAGTTGGTGGCCCATACTCCAGCAGGACAGAGAACTCTGGAGAGCTGTAGTTGGTGGCCCATACTCCAGCAGGACAGAGAACTCTGGAGAGCTGTAGTTGGTGGCCCATACTCCAGCAGGACAGAGAACTCTGGAGAGCTGTAGTTGGTGGCCCATACTCCAGCAGGACAGAGAACTATGGAGAGCTGTAGTTGGTGGCCCATACTCCAGCAGGACAGAGAACTCTGGAGAGCTGTAGTTGGTGGCCCATACTCCAGCAGGACAGATAACTCTGGAGAGCTGTAGTTGGTGGCCCATACTCCAGCAAGACAGAGAACTCTGGAGAGCTGTAGTTGGTGGCCCATACTCGAGCAGGACAGAGAACTCTGGAGAGCTGTAGTTGGTGGCCCATACTCCAGCAAGACAGATAACGTGAAAGTCAAATTTAAACGAAAATTACACTTCGAGACCTACTAATCATAGAGAATGAAGACGATTTTCAAGTATTTTACAAAGTCAAAAAAAAAAGAGATTATGTTGTTAGTCAAATGTCAGAACACATTTACTCACTCATGACTTAAATGTTAACAATAGGCCCTAAAGTGTACACCGGGATAGAACCTGGGAATTTTTCATTCTTTACGGACATCACCGGCTGAGGATGTTTCTCCCATTACCCAGAATGATCTCAACACGACAAACTACCACTAACTGGCTTGGATATCGGTTTGATTACCGTGTATCGGTCCCTTCTGTCCCTTGGTTCTCTAATTTTCCACCCCACTGAACGCAGGGTAGACGCCTACCCCACCGTCCAGTACCCGGCTTAACCGAAACCTGAAACTAATTGCTGGGACCCCACCGTCTAAAATATCAAGTAAAATCGAAGAGCTGCCTAGGTAATTGAGGCTCATTAAAGAAAGTTGTAAGGACATTCAACGCCAACTAAAGTAGTAGCATTAAATTATAATGTAGTTCATACAGTTGAGAATGGACCTATGTAAAACAAAATAATTGTCGACTTTTATACTAAACAATAGACCTATAGAGACAAGTAAAAGAAGAGTAATTGCATACCTGAGAATAGACAACAAAGTAAAAATTATAAATATAAATATAGTTTTAAATTATTCTGTGATTAAAAGAAACCATTTTCCAATTATTCCAAGCATTGGTGGCGATAAAAATAATTTTGAAGATGAAATCGGCTGAAAGTGTGAATTGTGAACATAGAAGTCGCTATTAGTTCATGAATAAATAACTCGAGGGAATCGATTTCACATCATTTACGTCGATTATTTATGCGACGCGTGAATAATTGAAGTGATCGATAAACGGTATCGAAACAATTTTCACGAAATTGTGCCACGGATGAGCGACCAAATGTGATTAAATGCATCTACAATAGCAAGCAATTCTCACAGTAGTAGGCCTACCATGCCGTATTTTGCACATGTTTCTATTATATTGTCTGCAATGTAGGGTGTTACTCCATTGAAAAGTCGCGCGTATTACACAAAGTGCACCCTGATTAGACTGTGCTGTAACTATAAACTCCAACTCACATAACGTTAATTTTTATATTTGCTTTTCTTGTTTAAAACGATTACTGAAAATGAACTCTTCTAAAAAGAAGAAGTGTGAAAATGAAGTCTTCTAAAAAGAAGTGTGGGGGGGGGGGGGTAGCTGAAAGGAACTCTCCTAAAAAAAGTGTGTAGGGGGGTGTTAGCTGAAATTGAACCGTCGATACAAAGTAGTGGTGTGTGTTGGTATATAATAAACTAATAATACTAATATCACCCCTAAACGCTTACCCCGACAGTATATATATCTAAACCCTAACGCACCTTTAAGCAACAACACAAAACGCCATATTTGTGACACGAGTCTCCTATCGAACTCGGAAAAAAGAAAACAAATCACTGTTTTACATTTAGATCCGCTGTCAACGAGTTCTAACATTGTATGTCGCGGGTAATTCGAAATGTCGCAAGGTATTGCCAGTGGAAAATTCCATGCGTAGACCGAATCCGCCATTCTGTGGTGTTCGTTTCAGTCTCGCTTCCGGTTTCCGCACGCGACAACAATGCGCGCGCAATCTCGGGTAGTAATGCACCATTTGTAGCAGTTCCATTGTGAAAGTCTAAACTTGTTACAGCCGGAAGGTTATAGGATAGAAATAGAATTAAGACAGGGATATTTTGTTAAAAGAAATGTGTGAATTAAAAGTAAAAATTAGTTCCCCTTCCGAAACGGACGGTCTATGGGGCAAGTGAAGTAGAGTTTACCTGTGGTCAGCACTATGCTCAGCCGACTTTATTTTCCCTAACGTGAGTAAAGTACCCATCAGAGCTGGGTGGACTAAGAGACGGTCTGCTGACTTGGATTCGAACTCGAGAGTTAGCAGTCTAGCTCTCCACCGCTAGGCCACTCCGTACCAACGTGAGTTACAAAATGTTTTGAATTAATGTTAAGCGATAGTGCTACTGGGTCCGATAATAGACTTGTCTGAAAATAGTTGTTTCAGGTGTTTATTATTTGGCTTATTATAATATCAGGCTTAGTGGTAGTGTCAGATATTCGAGTTTGAGCTTTGATGGGGGGTCAGGGTTTGGGGAGGGGGGGGGGGGAGATTTAGAATCGCCATGAGCAAAACAAATTAGCATGGTCTACTGGTAGAGCGCTAGATGTCTAACCCGATAGCCTCTAGTTTGGATCCAGGGCTCGAGTATGTAAGACGTCCCCGAGTTCACCCAGCTCTGATGGGTACCTGACTCAAGTTAGGGCAACAAAGGCCGCTATCTTGGGTACGAACGGGAAAAGAAGATGGTGATAATAATACATCCAGTAACCTTCCATTATTGAAAATTCCATTATTGTAGCTTATTCACACACTTATATGCACTGTATAATTTAAAACTTAATACAAATAAAAAAAATGGCTTTTAACTAATATCACTCGTATTTGTTTTATATCGTAACACACTGTCGACGCTTCTAAAATTACTGTTTACATATTTGACTTCCTCTCTACGTCTACAACAGGAAGTGGTTATTCCAGGTTTGATACAACCTCCCTGTCAATCTGACCCCAAATTGCTGTTAGCTGCAAGCCCTATTTTACTGTCTTCTGCCCTGCATCTGATCCATTTGTTAAACTAGAATAACAAAAAAAAAAAAAAAACTCGTCTGCAAAAAAAAAAAAAAAAAAAAATCCGACCGAATTCTTGCTTTAACAAAGCGAGCAGGGAAAACCGAACCTTACACGGGCTGTGGTTAATATTCACCTCGCAGTTAAAACAATCAGCAACAGATATGGAAATTTTAGCGTCACACTGATTATGTCCCCTGATGATTTGTCTTAAAAACGAAAGCGGTTGATTAAATAAAAATAAAAACTAAATAGGGTTTCGCAAAGGCATCAGAAATCACGATTTGTTTAGTAATCGAATACACAATGCTGTATCGGAAACCACGATTATTTCAGTAATCGACTTCACACCGCAGCATGAATTCCACAATTGTTCTAGAAATCGACAACATAAAGTCGTATCGGAAACCACGATTGTTTCAGTGTTCTACAATACAACGCAGTATTAAAAACAAAACAAAACACAATTACTTAAGAAATCGAATACACACAACAGAATCCGAAACTAGAATTATCTCAGCAGTCAACCGCCGTAACCTAAACCACTGTACTAGTAATCGCACACACCACGATCCATGAAGAGTTTCTAGTCGTACAAATATTTAACAACACATCACATTATCAAAGACCACAATTACTACGGTATTCGACTACACACCACCATAATCACATACCGCCACGAGCCATCACTATCTGTTTCAGCCTACGCCTGCAAAAAATAAAACGACAACGTCGCCCACACAGACCGATACAATAAAGATTCGATACCGCCTCTTGACTTCCCTGTTATTTAACCCACTGAGATTTTCTTATTGAAAACATTTCTTTAATATCGTGTTGTTGTCGCTTCCAATCTTCGATAAAGAAAAGTTCTCTGGAACGTGGGTTCCCAAGTTGTCATCATTATCATAATTAGCATAACTGCAATTAGGGTTAATGAAGCAGCAGCATAACAAGAAGTGGGGGAGGGGGGGATTGGGGTGCGGTCAGCACCGGGCGACACCATTTATGGAGGGGAGGGGATGATACGAATTCGAAAAATCGTACAAATTTGCTGTTGAAACAAACGATGTATTTTTTTCATAATTAAAATAATGAAATAGTAGGGGGGAAGGGTGACACCGAAACTAAAATTCTAAATTACTATAGGGGATAGGGTGACCAGTGGCGTAGCTTGGTCGGGTGTCACCCGGTGCGGCACTTAATGGTGTCACCCCCCAGAGGCAATTCGACCCTTCCCGTGGACAAACTTTCAAATTTTCGATTTGCACCACCCCCCTCAAGTTTTTCTCTATATATTTTGCTATTTTTTGCCTTGGTGTCACCCCCCTAAATGGTGTCACCCGGTGCGGTCCGCACCCCCCCCCCCTCGATACGCCTCTGGTGGTGACACCCTAAAACACCGCATCAGATGACACCCGACCTATTGACGCTAGTAGGGTTAAAGCTTACCCAAACGTTACAGTAATACTAAGCTGAGTTTATTTTTATAAGCATTTTGGTATATTTTATACCTTAGCATTGTTAGTATATTTTTATACCTTAGCTTTGTTGGTATATTTTTATACCTTAGCATTGTTCGTATATTTTTATACATTAGCATTGTTGTTATATTTTTATACCTTAACCTTGTTGGTATATTTTTATACCTTAGCATTGTTGGTAAATTTTTATACCTTAGCATTGTTGGTATATTTTTATACCTTAGCATTGTTCGTATATTTTTATACCTTAGCATTGTTGATATATTTTTATACCTTATCATAGTTCGTATATTTTTTATACCTTAACATTGTTGGTATATTTTTTTATACCTTAGCATTTTTTGTTTTGGGTATCGGAGAGTGTTTATTATAATTTTAGAATCGTTGAATTTTTTCAAAACAATACACAATGTTAAAAAAAAAAATTTAAATTACTTTTTTTTTACTATGTGTTTGTCCGCCTACACCACGGGTTCCCAACCTGGGGGTCGCGAAGGTCTTTCTGGGGGGTCGCCAACTGGTATACTAAACCTTAGTAATTTGAAACAAAACATAAATATTTAGAAGAATTTTTGAAATTCGGCTTCATTAACATAACTGGAAATGTAATAGAGAAGAAACAAAGCGCACTGTACAAAGTTGTTCTCAGTCACGAATCTATGAAATCTTCAAAACTAAAACGTCATTTGAGACGAGTGATTCGGAACACACCAAAAAATATATGGAGTTCTTTCGTCGGTAAGAAGCTAGTTGCAAACGCCAGAGACTTGATCGAACAGGACGTTTTCACCAGCATTAGTGCAAGCATCAAATGAAGTCGCGATAGAAAATGCCAAGCAAAAAAAAAAAAACAATAGGAGAAAATCTCATCAAACGTAAATGTTAAATAACACATTTTTATTGAAATTGAGCTTTCACCATTATTTGCTTTTCAAGTTGATAAATCAACAGACGTGAGTTCGTGTTCGCAGTTGCTGATCTGTGTCTATATTCATGCGGATGATAGCAAAGAAGAGTTGCTCTTTTGTGAAGATAGCATGGAGAAAATAAATACCTTTTTTGAAAATGGATGATTAAAATTGGTTAGAACGGCTGTAGGGGTTTGTACGGATGGTGCGCCATCTATGTTTTGGTCAAAATCGGGCTTTCAGAAAACAGAAAAGATTTAGCTCCCTAACCACTACCCTAACCAATCGACACCAAGAGTCCATTGCTAGTTTAAGTCGTAAATTATATAAAATCTGGAGCCTTCAAAGAACTGAGCAAAGACCTGAATAAAGATCACGAGGTTCTGCTCTTCTACACTACAGTGCGCTAGCTGTCAAACGAATTGTTGTGAATCGTGTTTTTGAATTGAAATCTGAAATCAAATTGTTCTTGGGAGTGCAATGGAAACAACACTTTTTGGTATACTTAAAACGACATAGAGTAGTTGGAGAGAGTATCATACCTAGCAGATGTGTTCGAACATCAAGATAAGCTTAACCTGAAGCTTCAGGGAAAATGAACAAATATTATAACTTTCCATGATAATCTCGGGGCATTTTTATCAAAGCTGCAAAATCGGTAAAGAAAATAAATCTTGGAAATATTGTAAATTTGAGAAACTCTGCGGTGTGGTAGATGAATCTGATTGTGAGATAATTAAAATTTTGAAAGAAGCGATTTCTGGGCATCTTGAACCTCTTGAAAACGAACTGCATCGCTATTTCACTGAGCTGGAAAAAAAAAGAATGTGCATTTAAGCATTACCCATTCTCTTCTTCCCTTGATGTTGCCAGCATTCCCGATAAATTACAAGATGAATTCTTTGATTTGCAGAATGATTCCGAGTAAGATGAAAAACTGCAGACACAATTTTGGTGTAGTATTCACCATTCATACCCAAACGTAAAATTGATTGACTTTTCGAGAATATATTTTCAACACTATTCTTCGATTAAAACAAAATTAAGATAATTATAATGACATAGGTTTGCGTTAAACAAATTTTTAAATTAAAAACTTAACCAAGAAGGTTTAGTAAATAGTATGCAATTTTACTCATGCTATTAAAACTGTTTTCAAGAATAGTTCATATTAAAAGTCTACTAGAAAATCTTTTTTTGTGCTTATTAATTTCCATACTAATTTCGGCTTTTTAATTTTATGGGGGTCGCGGGTCACTTACTTTTTATAAAAGGGGGTCGCCACTCGAGAAAGGTTGGGAACCACTGGCCTACACCAAATAACAATAGCATTCGTAAGATAGAGAGCGAGAGAGTGAGAGGAGAGGGAGAGAGGGCGGGAGAGAAAGGTATGAGGGGATGGAGGTGGGAGAAGATGTATTGAGATGGACGTAGATGGATGCACAGAGGTGAGAGAGATGGATAAAGATTGATGGATAGTGAGAGATCAATATGAAGAAAAAAATACACACAAAATTATAAAGATGAATCGATTTAAATATAGAGAGCTAGATATAAAGAGATGAGCGAGGCGCATTACTCAAAAAATCCATACATCCTACTGGCTTTAAAAACCAATATCACATTTTAACTGTCAAAAATTTGCCATAACCTGCTCTTAACTTACACTTCCTAAAACTCTCAATGCGAACGAATGCGTTAAAATGTGAACTGATTAATTAACTGAAACTGAAAGTGCACGCCGCATCCCGTTAGGCTAGCGGGGATACCCTGTAATCTACCCCTAGTTTCCTGATCATGCCGACACCCCCCCCCACTCATTCCCTACCCCCAACTCCCTACCCCCACCTCCCTACTCCCATTGCCCAGTGGCGGGTGGGCACTCAATTAAAACAACAAGATTAGATACACATTTGATCAGCTCTCACAGGCACGTTGTGGGGGGGGGGGGGGGGGGGAGACAGGTAGGGGGGATAGGGAGGGTTTATACTGCGTCAAAATGGGTGTATGAGGGTTAGATAGATGGAAAGTAGAGGATTGGAAGTGGGAACTGAGATTTTCTGATGTTGCAAACTTTAACGATGGCACATGTAGAGGGGGGGTATGGGGTGGACGGTGCAGCATGATATGCAATGATGCTTCAAATTTGTCTCGATGTGGAGTGGGGGAGGGGAGTGTGAGGGGTTGAAGATGGTATGTTCTGATGATACAAAATGTGTCACGAGTGTATGAGGTTTAGGGAAATGGGAGGGTGGAAGACTTGTGTTTCTGGGGCGAGATGTACAGATATTAGGGACAGACAGTCTGGAAGTCTGGATATCAGGTGGCTGTGTAGATCTTGTGACATATGTCACTATAAAGTTAGATGGGGATGTGATGCATGTAGGATTTTCGAGAGGGGGGAAGGGAAGATGCACAAACGATAACATTTAGTGGACGACTTTAGGGGACGAATTTTGTGTGTCGTTGGCTATATGGAGGGGGGGGGGGGGAGATGTACAAATGATATCTTCTATTGGGAGAGACAAATGTGAAGCACATGTTTTTTTTGTTGTTGTTGGCTATAGAGAGGAGGGGGAAGATGTGATGATGTACACATGATATTTTCTAATGGGAGAGACAAATGTGAAGCACAGACGGTTTTTGTTGTTGTTGTTGGCTATAGGGAGAGGGGGGGGGGGAAGATGTAATGATGTACACATAATATCTTCTAATTGGAAACACAAATGTGAAGCACACAAATCAGTTATTGGCTATAGGGAGGGGTGAATTTGAAAAAAATGATATCTTCTAATGGGAGAGCCGAATGTAAAGAACAGACCATTTTTGTGTGTTATTGTTATTTGTTGTTGTTGGGTATAGGGAGCGGGGGTGGGGTGGAAGATGTACACATAATACCTTTTAATTGGAGAGACAAATGTGAAGCACACAAATCAGTTGTTGACTAGAGGGAGGGGGGGGGAAAGATGTACACATGATATTTTCTAATGGGAGAGACAAATGTGAAGCACAAGAATCAGTTGTTGGCTATAGGGAGGAGGGAAGATGTACACATGATATTTTCTAATGGGATAGACACATGTGAAGCACAGACATTTTTTAGTTGTGGTTGGCTATATTGAGGGGGGGGGGGGGGGAAGATGTACAAATGATAACTTCCTATGTGAGGTGGGGACAGCATGTAAACACGATGCAGCCCTACGCCCAGAGCTTACAACACGACGGCCTGGATCGATTTGAAACTGAAAACCAGGGTTCCAGAAAACAAAAAGCCCACGCAGTTATCGTCGGCTTTCTGCATCCACCACCCGCCTCCCTCCACGTTTTTTTTTGTTTAAGAATTCAGGAATGGAAGAAACTCGTAGTGTAGAGATGTCGCTGTGGTAGGTAGGGAAGGGTTAGGGTTTGGGTTAGGGTTTAGGTTTGGATTAGGGTTTGGGTTAGGGTAAAGGTTTGGGTTAGGGTTTGGGTTAGGATTAGGGTTAGGGTTACGGTTACGGTTAGAGTTAGGTATATTTTATTGTCTCTGTTGTGTAGATATGTAGTGTTCTTTTTTAATACAATGATTTCCAATATGGGTGCAGCGCCTCACTGTGGTGGTGCTGAGTAGAGTTAACATAGGTGACTAAAAGTAAATGAGGTGCGAAATGGTACTATAAGAGGCCGAAAAGTTCAAATATATATAGAATATAGAAATAGACGGATAGAAAATTACAAATATAAACACATTTTCAAATTATAAATGGATATTTTTTTTACAGGGGACTAAATTGTTTGAGGTGTATCGGCGAAAACATTGTATGTTGTTTTTATTGCTTTTGTTATTTGTAAGGTTCGATCTTTTTAAGGCTTGGTGCTTTGAAGATTCCATCCTTGGAAATTACAAAACTTGAAAGGTTCGAATCTTAGAAAATACAATCCTTGGAAGGTTCGATCGTTGGAAAAGTCAAATTCAATTATTGGAAGGTTCGATCCTTGTAAATTTTGACCAATAATTTACTAGACTGTATGTGATCTATTACAATGGATCTGGATACAGTACTGGGAATGTTAGAAATTACTAACTGGAAGTTTCTTTAGATTGTAGTGACTTGCTTGGCAATTCGACTGTATACTTCAATAATTTCTGTAGTGCTTAATATATATACCGTCCACTTATTGTTTAGCGCGACTGCTAACCAGAAAGTCTTGAGTTCGGATCTCTGTCTGCAGGAGGTCCCTGATTCCACCCTGATGTGGTGGGTACCTGACTCACGTTAGGGAGAATTGAAGGCGGCTGGGTGTTGTGATGACTACACCATACTTCATATGCCGAAATCAAGAAATATATTAACTCTACTTCACCTGCTCCGTGGATCATTAGGGCTGAAAGAGGGCTTTACTCCACTATATAATTAAATAATAATCAAATTATCGTTTTAAAAGCTTAGACAGATTGAAATTTGTTTCATCCTGTATTTTTAATTTATTCCCATTTTCAAATCTATAATAACCAAGGGAGAGAACTTAAGCCAATGTTTCCAAATGTCATTTAACAATGTAAAACAAATTGAATGATAATTTACTGAAAAAAAGTGTTCATTATTTGTATTAAAAAACATATTATATATTATAATTTGCGTATATAGTATGTTAATTGTTATATATTGTTTACAACTGTGGTTTATTAACTTTATATTTTAAAAATAAAACTAATGGTGTATAAATACCTCATGTGCATACATATTACAAAAAAGAGTGAATTATGTGTTGTGAGCCAAATAAGCTGTTGCGCTATTCGTACGAAATTTAAAACTATCATTTGAATTACAATTGTAAATCTGTAACAGTCTTCATAATCAAGGGGTCGGCAACCTGCAGCTCGCGTTCAATGTAAAAATATAAATACTTACTGTATTAGTTATTTTTCAAAACTCATTACAAGTATTATACTTTAAAGAAACACAACATTAAACATGATAAAAACACGAATCAGAGATCAATGAGAATAGGTGGAGTGGAGAGTATACGGACAGCTAACAGACGCTTGGGCACCAGGCCCAGCCCCACAGCCGTGCTATAGCCAGCCCCGTGGCGACTATTCCATGCTTGCCACTGCCCAAGTGCCGACTTTTTAATATCTTTAAATGGTGAATGTTATTTTATTCAGAATGTATTTCACTATCTGTTAGTAATTATTAATTTGACGAAAGTGACGTAGTTTTTATTAGCTACATGCTGTTGAGCCGGGTACTGGGTGGTGGGGTACGAGTTTACCCAGCTTTCACTGGGGTAGAATATAAGCCTGGCAGAGCTAGCTAAAGTAATTTAATGTTTTGTGCGAAACATTTGTATGCGTTTGTATGAATACATTTTATTTCATACTTAAAGCTATTTAATTTAAATAAAAAAATTAAAGTTATTTACGTAATCCTAATCAAATTACAAATATTGAAATAAGTGGCTCTTTAAAAACTGAGGAATTTTGTAATTTGTAAATTTTGGCTCTTCAGTCTCAAAAGGTTGCCGACCCCTGACATAAACTGTATGAAGGCGACGCAAACCATCACCGTGAAACACATTTCATTCAAGCACAACAAAATATTTTTAAAAAAAAATGTCCTTTGTTTATTCGTCCTCTCCCTGTCTGAGCCTCCTCTCATTGAACTTTGTGCACTAAAATCCTGTAAACTTTACGACAACTCCATTTTATTTATTGCCTTATTTCTCTTCCTGCGGTGGGGGGGGGGATCAATGTACGTAAGCAGTGGCGTAGCGACCCTTCCCGGCGCCCGGGGACACACTTTTCAATTTGCACCCCCCCTCGAGATTTTGATTTGCACCCCCCCTCAAACTTTCGATTTGCACCCCACCCCCTCGAGATTTCGATTTGCATCCCCCCCCCTCAAACTTTCGATTTGCACCCCCCTCGAGATTTCGATTTGCACCCCCCTCAAACTTTCGATTTGCACCCCCCTCAACCTTTCAATTTATTTTTCCAACCCATTTTGGCGCCCCCTAAGGTCGGCGCCCGGGGACATATGTCCCCCCCCCCTCGCTACGCTACTGTACGTAAGACTGAATTCCGGTTTTAATTAAGTCAATGCAAAATCCGAATGATAAAGAAAGAAAAAAAGCCACAGAGGACATAGTGAATCATCTATAGTCAGCAAAAGCCTGGATATATGTTAACAAATGGAAATCAGAATACAGCACATAATCAAACTGGTGTTGGCATTACAATGCTTAAGCCAAAAAATAAATAAATAATAATAATAAGAAGAAGAAAATTAAAAAGGAAGATTTAAAAAAAAGTTTCATCATCATCACATAACTAACCAGTCAACTCTGCTTGGGTATGGGTCGCCAACCTTCTTCTTCTTTGTTCTTAATTTTTAGTGTTGGGGGGATCGAGCCTTATCTGCCAGAGGGTTTGAACTCGAGACTTTTTTCGAATTTATCGACCATGAGCTTTTCCGACTCGACCATGCTTCCATCACAATTAAGGATTACGTGTCAACTGGTTATGCGCCATTGAGGCCATTGACTCCGATTTCAGCCTGCTTTTCTTTTTGGGTTTGCTTCCATAGCCTTTTTCCAACCAAGAACAAACTACAAGGCAGTAGTTGTTTGATTTTGGAGTTGTCTCTCCTAGAAGAGTGGCTGTCCCCAGCTAACAAGCCTCATCTGTCTTAGGGTTCGAACTCGAGACTTGTCCGGTTTAGCAACCATGAGCTTTACCGACTCGACCACGACAACCAAAGGTTTTTCATTTTCAAACGTCTATATATTTTATATCATCATGTTTGTCATATTTTTATCATATATTTTTCATATTTTTATCATATTTTTACACGCATAAAACATTTTTAAGAACCCGTTGCAATTGTCTCATGTGTGTCGACTCAGCTGAATTGAGTACCTAACATCACGCAACCAATACACGCGTAAAACATTTTTTTAAGCACCAGATAAACGTGTTACAATACCAATAATATTGTTACGGTACCAGTTAATAATATTACTGGTTAATAATGTTACAGCACCAGTTAACATTACTGAATCACGATGCAGAAAAGCCATTCTTCAAGAAAAAAAATAAAAAAATCCCCCAGTCCATAGAGGTCACCTACATCCGGTACAGACGCCATACAAAACGCAAATGAATTCAGTTTCTTGTATCTATCAATATGCATGACTCATAGTAAACTCCATTCCACCATCCCCCCACCCTCAGGCTTGCCCCCCAAGCCATCCCCGGCATCGGTCGTCTCCCTTTTTATTAGGGTCCATAACTCCGAATGTTTCTTAGCAATTTCTTGCAAATTAAAGATGCTCTATCTAGTCATATGCCGTGGAGAATTTTTTTTTTTTTTTTTTGAGATGAGAAATAAATATTGACAAGATGTGCCGATACGACTATCAGGGATTCGTTTTACATTTTTTCCCCACTCCCCTACCCCTAACTTCTATATCTCCCCCGTCTGCCCCCCCCCCCCCTGTTTCTTCTCCAGTCTCCAAGATTACGTGGGCGGACCGGGTCGTAAACACCAAGCAAGGGGAAAATACTCCGTCCTCTAACTCCTTAATCGATCCACTTTGTGACCTCCCTTTATTTTTTTTCTCGATGTCTCCCTCCTCCTTCTCTCACCCACTCCCTCACTCAGACGCACATTCACACATTCCCTCTCTCCTACTTCTCTCACTATCTCACTCCCAAACACACATGCACTATCCTTCTCTCACTCACACACACACACACATTCACTCTGTCTTCCTTCCCTCACTAAATCACTCACTCACACCCGCATTCCCTCCTCCTCCTCACAATAATTTCCTCACACCCACATTCCCTTCCCTCCTTCTCTCACTCCACCCACCAACTTACATTTCTCTCATGCACTCACACACATATTTCTTCTCGCCTCCATCTCTTTCTCTCCCTCCCTCCCTCCCTCCCTCCCTCTCTCCCTCTCTCACATTCCCTCCTCCTCATAGTAATTTCCTAACACTCTAACTCCCTCCCCCTCCTTCTCTCGCCCCCCCCCCCCTCATACTCCTCTCATGCACTCACAAGCATATTCCTTCTCTCAACTTTTTCTCACTCACACCCACATTCCCTCCCTCCTCCTTCACTCTCTCTCTCTCTCTCACACCCACATTCCCTCCCTCTTCCATCTCTCTCTCTCTCTCACACACACACAACCCCTCACTCTACCGCTCAAGGAATTGATTGGCCTCTTACCGCTTATCTTATGCCATCTGGACTAGCACTAGTATAGAAAGGGTCACGTGATCGTACGCTCTAAATACGATTGGTTAGTTTTAATTCATATATTTATCTGTCTACAGTGTTGAATTTACATCTAAAATTCCTTAAATTCGAGATATTTCTGATTGCGTAATACCAGGTATTAAGTTTAGCTGAGTCGACTCACAAATTCAATCTACGAGACTAATTTAAAACTTCGATAATCAGGCAAGACGGTTAAGTCTGACCCCCATTATACGTAAAAATATTATTTGAACAAATCTGTTGAATGAATACCTAAGGCATTTGATTTCAGAGGCGTATCTATAATTGTATGTGCCCCACCAACCCGATTATATAATTTTATTCACATTTTCGAAAAAGCGCCCCTCCCACTTTTTGGAAAGATCAAGGTCGCCTTTTACCCTTTAACAATTATTATGTTGGTGTCACACATTTGATGTATTGATTGTTAAACTAGGCCGTAAAGACAAGTAGTAGTCGATATTCTCAACTTCGACTGTGTATAATTCAGTACTACTTATGAGAAATAGCTTTTAATTTTTTTAAACCCAGGTTGGCGCCCTATGGGGTTGGTACTGGGGTTGGCCGCAGAGGCGTAGCGAGGGGGGCGGGGGGACATATGTCCCCTGGCGCCGACCTTGGGGGGGGGGGGCGCCAAATTGAAAGTTTGAGGGGGTGCAAATAAAAAGTTCGAGGGGGGGGGGGTGGGGGTGCAAATCGAAAATTTGAGGGGGGGGGGTGCAAATGAAAAGTTTGAGGGGGGGGGGGTGCAAAGTCGAAAGTTTGTCCCCGGGCGCCGGGAAGGGTCGCTACGCCTCTGGTTGACCGTTCCACCTGCCCTCCCTAGCTACGCCTCTGGTTGACTTATCATAGGCCACCAAGGTACAGATGGGGCAGATGAAACAGAGTTCATCTGTTTTTGTAACCTCGGCATACGCAGAGATGATATGGTCAATACTATGACCAGCCGCTTTTACATCTGGTCAGCTCAGGGACGTCCTTCGGACTCGAACCGGGAATCTGCAATCGAAACGTTCAGATTCGCAGACATAAGCTCTACCATCCGACCAGGCCGTACCCTTTGAACTACAAATCCAGCATATTTTTCATTAAAAATGTATAATAAATTAAAAAATTGCGAATCAAATCCTAAAAAAATCAGATCCAAGCGACTCAGCTTCTTCTAACTTGAACCCGGATTCAAACTCGAGACATTCAGGTTAGCAGCCTAGCGATCTACCGGTCAGGCCACGCCGTCCCATACCCTTTATAGATAGTAGTTTAAAACTTTCCAAGGTAGATATTCTCGTTGCACTAGCAGTTTATTTTAAAATGTATACCTTGTACTCCACTATAAATAAAACCAAAACTAACTGTGTAAAAAAAAATACTCTTAACACAGTCCCATGGTAGTGGTTTTAGCAACATAACCAGACAATTTGAAAAGTATTTCTTTTACTCAGCCCTACACGAAACAAAACTAAAATGGTAAAAATGTTAGAGAATAATAAAAGACCATACTCTCATGATTTATGTTAGCAAAAGTGCTGACAATTCAATAATATGTTTCTTTTACTCTTCCATATATAAAACCATACTAAAATGGTAAAAAAATATTAGGATATAACAAAAAACCACATTCGCATGATATATTTTAGATACAATAATGTTTTCCTTTTACCTTGCCATACATGAAACTAAACTAAAATAGTAAACAAAAAATGTTAAGAAATAATGAAATAAAATACCCTAAACATAATGGCATGAAACGACATTGCCAGAATTTAGCCGGTCTATTCCCGAGAGAGAGAGAGAGAGAGAAAGAGAGACATATGCTAGACGTGTCTCAGAGGGTTGTCTTTTAAGCAATTTTATTCTTCAAACCCACCCCCTCTCCCCTACCCCCCCCCCCCCGGTACCGGAACGTGCTAGAAAATATTCAGAAAGCCGCATACGGAAGACGACGACTTAAGCCTTCGTGTAATCTCACACAAAAAACTCGTCCATCGTACTTTCCCTGACGAATGTCATTCTCTCTCTCTAGATATACCTCGTTTAAATTATTCTTTTCTAAAAGGATGCATTTCCTTTCTTAAAAACCTGTTCAACAACCATATTCTTCTTTTTCCTAAAGCTCCCCTTTTCTACAACAATCATATTCTTCCTTTATCTAACCTCTCTACAATCCTAGATTCTTTCTTCAATCAACCCCTCCTTTCTACAATCCTATTTATTCTTTCTTCAAACAACCCCTCCTCTCTACAATCCTATTTATTCTTTCTTCAAACAACCCCTCCTCTCTACAATCCTATTTATTCTTTCTTCAATCCCATTCCCCCCCCCCCTCTCCTTTTACCTCCGCCTCCTACTACAAAAACAACATATTATTTTATCTTAAACACAACAAAAGCGTTTAGTTTTTACCACAACCTTTACTCTTTCTTCCATGTCCCCTTCCCTTCACATCTTCCCTCTTCACCAGTCGCTTTCCGCAAATTTTTGTCTCTATTTAAACGTGATTTTTCTTTTTTTTAGACACCCCAATTTTATCACCTTTCCCTTGTCAACCTCACCCCTTCCCCTCAAAACGCTTTTTCCCCCGAAACACTTTCCATCATTCTTGTTTAACCTTTAAACAATGCATATTTTAAAAAAATGTATCCTTATTTTCTTAGCCTTCAACAAACCTAACTATCCTAAAAAAAAAACATCATCCTCTTTCCTTTCTTAAACTAACAACAATCCTTATTATCCTAAACCTATTCTTTTTTCCTATTTTAAACCCCATAACGATTCTTACTTTTCAAAAACTAAAAAATTCATATCACCCAAAAATATTCGTCCTTCTTTCCTATCTCAACAATTCTTACTATCCTAAAACTAATCTTCCTTCCTTCTTTAAACGCACAACAATCCTACTATCCTAAAACTAATCTTTCTTCCTTCTTTAAAACCACAACAATCTTTACTATCCTAAAACTGTTCTTCCTTCCTTCCTTAACCCCTCAACAATCCTACTATCCTAAAACTATTCTTCCTTCCTTAACCCCCACAACAATCCTTACTATCCTAAAACTATCCCTTCCTTCCTTAACCCCACAACAATCCTTACTATCCTAAAACTATCCCTTCCTTAACCCCACAACAATCCTTACTATCCTAAAACTATCCCTTCCTTAACCCCACAACAATCCTTACTATCCTAAAACTATTCTCCCTTCTTCCCCCCCCCCCCAGCCAGCAAACATTTATTCATCACAAACCCACTCGATCAATCGTTCCCGGTCACTGATTATCTCCCTTTTTTCTTGCCGAATTCTTCTTGGCTTTGGTCCTGGGGTATCTAAATCTGGGCACACTGCAGTAACTACAAGAGGAAGGGAATAATCAGTAGAGATTTAGGGGAGGGCTGGGGTGTGGTCAAGTGGTAGAATACTAGTGTTGGAGTTAAGGGCAATGTGTCAGGAATTCAAAAAAGCTGTGACGTTCGCAATGGCTAGGCAGCATGGTGTATCTTTACGGTGTGCCTCTAAGATGTGTCTCTAAGGTGTCTCTAAGGTGTGTCTCTAAGGTGTGTTTCTAAGGTGTGTGTCTAAGGTGCATCTATGGTGTTTCTTTGAGGTGCCTTTAAGATGTTTCTCTAAGGTGTCTCTAAGGTGTGTCTCTAAGGTGTGTCAGTGTGTCTCTAAGGTGTGTCTTGAATGAGTGTCTCGAAAACGTGTTTTCAATATATTGAACCAATATGTGTCTTCATGGCGTTTCTATGTGTGTCGTATGTGCTTGGCATCAGTGTGTATATACGGGGTGTGTCTCCAAGTCGTGGCATCTAGCCCCAGGGTGTGTCTTAAAGAAGTCTCCAGGACTCGTCTCGAGTCTCTGGCCTGAGACAAATATCAGGGCCGTAACTCACGCGAATTATCACAAGATTGAATAATCTCCCATTATTTAAAAAAAAAAAGACAGTGAGACTTAATGCTGTTAATGAGATACAGTAATAAATGACTAGGAACATCCACTCTGTACAAGACCTTCTCAAACTATAGTCGGATCTTTAGGCTGATTCGCCTTAGAGGGAGTAGATGCAAGCAGCGAAGCAACGTTATTAAAGCGATCTTAGGGTTTGGTCCCTCTTCCATCAAGGGAAGCAACTGAACTCATTTAAGCCCAAAACACCAAAGAGCGTTCAAATTTAATTAGAATAAGATAAAAAATAAAAAAAAATAAAATATAGATTATTTAAAAGAGATATGTTTAATTATTCAGGTTCATGTCTGATGCCATGAATTTCATTTAAAAGGTAAAGTAGGAATTGATTTTTTTGTCTTCATACATTATTCACAGCAACCGTAGTGCTCAAGGGCCTTCAGGCTAACAAACTAGTTCGTTAGAATATAAGATCAAACATTTACAATTTCTGTTTAAAATTATAGACTTCTCATATAAGCAATATATATATATATATATATATATATATATATATATATATATATATATATATATATATATATATATATATATATATATATATATATATATATATATATATATATATATATATATATATATATATATATATATATATATATATATATATAATGTTAGTAACGTAGTAATTTGCGGTTAAATATACTTATATCTGCGGACTCATGAGTATAGAGCGCATTATATTTTAGAGAGCTACTAATATAAAATTAAAGAACCAGACTCCTAGAAATATGTGAAACTTTCTGTAGAACGATACGACTAAAATTCAAGATAGAATCATGAAATTGTCAGAAGAATTCCCATACTGCCGAATGACTAAAATTACAGCAAGAAATATGAAACAAGGTAATTAAAAAGTCTAGTGACAATTTTAGCGCAATTTCCTTATGTTATCTAAAAATAGCTCTGTCGTAGCGTAAATCAAGAGCAGGGTTAGTAAAACCATTGGTTAGTGATTAAAACGTTTTTTATTAATTTTTTTCAGTATTTTACATGTTTTATTTACAATAGAGTTACATGACTAAAAACCATTGCGCGCCTACTGAACGTGATGGCGCCGCCATGGAACGCGATGGCGCAGCTATTGAACCTGATGACGCGTGTGGTGTGGTTGGAAAAAATGCCTACTAATTCGGTCCAAATATAATTAATTCAAAAATTTTTTGTGACCAAACGAAAGGATATTTTTGAAAACTTTCTTCGGCAATATTGTTCTAAATTATGGCAGGAATCGATTGGTACATGTTTCAAGTCGCTAAGTGGTCTGGTTGCCGAGATATGGGCCAAAAACTGAATTTATTCGAGGTTTTTTGGCTTTTCCGGGAAATACATGAAAGAAACCCGGAATTTTTATGGCCTATGCTCATTCTCGTAACTTGCTTAACATAATTGCTTTTGGAACTAGTCATCGATATTGCTTCGTTGAGGAGGAGATACGACTTAAAGCCCGGACACACATTCATCCATACATTCATCCATCCATCCATTCCCAGAAATGACGAGTTAATAAACGCAATTCTCCAGAATGGAAATTGCGCTAAAAAAAAAATTACATGTCAGAAGAATCCCCTAATTGCCGAATGACTAAGAAATATGAAAAAAAAACTGTCAGAAGAATCCCCATAATGCCGAAGGTGCATGTGGTGTTGAAGTCGAACGGGCGTTAAATAACTCACGTTTTCAACTGACCCGCGGGAAATTATCGAGGTTAATATTTAATCTTCACATTGACCGAAGACGGTGGTTCGAGAGTCTGGGAGATGTCAAACATTTTTTGGCCACATGAGTTATCTCCCATTTTTTTGGGCTACGTGTACTACCGGTATCTTCAGCAAAGTCTATTGGTCGAAAAAAAAATTGGTCACATGATTAGGTAGTCCCTGGTGACGTCATATCCGGATGTCCGGTCACTCACGCAAAGCGCGCGTTTGGGGTATGCAAAGGAAGGTGGAGATGTATTGGCTTGTTTTTAGTTGAATATTTAATGAGCGGGGTTTTTTTTGGGGGAGGAGGGGGGGGTGGTCTGGATGGTGGAGTAGTGTAAAAAGTGGGTTTTTAGAGAGGGTGGTTAAAGTAAGTGGTGGGGAGAGTGGTATACTTGGCAGGAATTCTACATATTGTGGTACTCGTGGCGCTTGAATAAGTAGCGGTTGGTGTTTAAATGTGTAATGCGTTGCTTGCATGAAGAAACAAATGGGTTTTTTTTTCTACATTCTCCACGGTTCCTTTTCCTCGCCCAACAATATCTACCAATCGCACTTCACGTCTCACGAATTTACATTTATGCATGGTCTACCCCCACACGTTTTTTTCCACTACCTCCCACAACACCCCCTCCCATTCCACCCAATCCACCCCTCATCTACCTCCTACGCCATCCCTTCCATGCCCTACCCCTACACCCCCTCCTATGCCCTACCCCTTAACCACCCCACCCCTCACATACCCTAACCACACACCACCTAACTCTACCTTCAGATACATCACCATCGCTCCCATACCCCACCGCCCAACCCTCCCATCCTCTCCATCGTCATCACTCCCATTCCCCACCACCCATAATACCCAGCACCTTTAACCTTTAATGATCCCATAAACCATTACTCCCCCACCCCATCCCGCTCTACATCAGAGAGATTATGATCTAAAATCTGGATTAAAATATTTCTCATTAGCTCACTTTATCACTAACCCTGGCAATGAACTAAATCGTGAGTGGTTATCACTAACTACATTAACTACATTAATCAAAACCTATGAGAATTCAGTTAATTAATGTTCACTTATAATGACAGATTAATTATAACACTCGTGCAGTATTAATTAAGGTTATAATATATTAAAAAAAAAAACGATAGTTTAATTCAATTTTGTTTTGAATTGACGTATTTTGTATCAAGACCTGAACACGAAATCGAAGTTAAAATCAACACCAATTTTTTTTTTTTATTGCTGTGCTGAAAAAAAATCGATTTGATGAAAGGTTAACGAGTAAACATTGTTGAAAACATCATTAAGGTTAGAGAGTTGTGGGTTTTTTTGTTTTTTGTTGTTGAGGCGGAGGAGGGAGGGGGATGACAAAGTGGAAATGGATATCAGATAGCGTTCAACAGTTTGTGAGTTCAGTGTTGGGGGTATCAAGTAATTGAAAGTTGTTTCCCTTGGTGTGTTTTGTATAGTAGTGTGTGGTGATGTTCGATTTGATAATGTGTGCGTGTGCTTTGTGGGTATGTGTATGTTTGTGTATATGTGCTTAGTGTATTGTGTATATGCTTGTGTGTGTATAGGTGCATAGTGTATTGTGTATGTGCTTGTGTGTGTATAGTGAGTTGTATGTGAATGTGTACATGATTTCTATGCTTGCGTGAGTGAGACAGAAAGACAGAGACAAAGACAGTGTCACGGAAAAAAGAGAGGGAAATAATATTGCTTGCGTCAGTGTGTGGTAAGTGTGTGTGTATTATTGTTTAAAAAAATAAGGGAGCCAACTCATCGCCTCCACAAATTTCAAAAATGAATTGCTGCCCTTTAAAAAACAATTAAAAACCCTTTTAATTATCTTATTATTTTTAACCGTGTTCTCAACTCATTAATCACGGCATGTAAAAAACTACACATTTCACGAAAGCTCGTGATTTATAATCAACCATAATTAAACCAGGTATAAAAATACCTAATGCAGTTATCACGAACTACCTTCTGCTGTTGCCGCACTCAAAAATGTAGAAACTAATGAAGACGCTAAAATAAACTCTACCCCCAAAAGACATTTTTTTCTACATATTTTAATATTGTTTCAATATAAAACCTTTATTGCAACATCGATGCATAAAATAAAACATCTGATGAAAAATAAATTTTAAAAAAATTTAAAATAAAAAAAAATAAAATAAATTCATCCATAATTTTAAAAGCACTAGGGGAATATTTTTAGTATATTTTATGTCCGATAAAAGGATTAATGAAACGATGGTTTTATGGAAATTTTCAACGAGAATCCTATAGCAGACGACTGCATCACGTCAGCACGTTGTATAATCGATACTTGATTTTGTTGTGGAGTAAGAATTTTTTTTGATGTGGGGTTTTCCCGAGAAAGTAAAAATTGGACTAGGTTTTGAGGTCGTGAGTGACGTCACACCACGTGGGAAGGGAAAAAAAGGAAAAGGGGAGGTCGAGTAACATGACAACAACTGTGTGTTCATTAGAAATGTTGCTATTGTGGGTAAGAGGCTTGTGGTTTGTGGCTTCCTTTTACAGAGAGTAAGGAATGGGGTGGTCGGACTTTTTTTTGTAAGCAAGAAATTTTTGAGAAAAACCTGCCACATATGTGTTAAATACTTTTTTTAAAAAAGTATTGATTTTAAAATTCAATTCAATCATTCATTCATGCTTATATGTGTTTTTAATTATTTAATTTTTTTTGCAATAGCCTATTTAAAAATAACAGTGCCTAAATTTAAATAATACATTTTTTATTTTAAATTAGTCAACCATGTAATACCTCACATTTTTCATTCAAATTAACATTCTTAGTGCCTCAAGACACATTTCATAAATACAAATAGCTTGTAGATGTAACATTCCATGTAGATCTAGTCAAAAATTACAACATAAAAACAAAAATACGAACACAATAAATAAGTAAATAGAAAGGGAAAAAAATTAAAAATAAAATACTGTTGAAAGGGGAAGAACTCAACAAACTGTTACATGAAAAAAGTATTTATGGGTTAGCTCCCGTACAAAACAAAATGTTAAATAGATCTATTTAAAAAAAAAGATGGTGTTGTTTTACTGTTAACCAAAGGGACTAAAATACCAGTTACTTACCTATAGCTTTTCAAGGTCAGTTGTGTGTCACATCTGCAGAAGAAAAACAAACAGAAGGTTAAAAATCTAATTAATTATTGTTAATTATATGAAGCCCTTACTCCATCTTCTGTAATTATTTTCAATTTTTATTGCGCATGCGCCGTTTTCATTAAAATTCCCATTACATTTTTATAAACTGTTTTTTTTTTAAAATGTAAACATTTAACTTAAAGAAAAGAAAAACTAATTATGGTTCAGAGGTTATTAGATTTATATAATTACAGCGAAAAACAAAGAAGGTTCAGAGGTTAATAATTTTATAAAAGTACACACTTGCTGTAGGTTTAGAGATGAAAACTTTCTAAAGAAAAAAACAATAAAAGAGATTAATATATTTACAAGAGTACAGCGATGTTGAAGATTTAGAGATATAAAGTTTCTGGTTAGGGGTTTAAAGCTTAGACAGATGAGGATGATTAGATGTTGTATGTGTTACAGGAAAGATTTCTTGATGTCTGGAGAATGAATAGTTTAGAAAATAGTTTAGAGAAATAACGATACATGCTTGAAAGTTTATTGCTTACGCCTTCTTGATAATTTTGTATAACATTCTAGAATTTTTGAATTTGTCTAGTTTTTTGTTAAAATTCGAAATCATTTATATTTTGAGCACTTTTCGTTTAAAAATCGAGGGAATTTATAATTTAAACACTGGGTTTTCGTCAATCATATTTTACATATTATTTGTGTTGTGTTCTAATGAAGTTTGTATCAAATGTGAGTAATTTATATATATATATATATATATATATATATATATATATATATGGTTTTTTATAGATCTATTCATATGAGTATATATATATATATATATATATATATATATATATATATATATATATATATATATATATGATATTTTTTATAGATCTATTTATATAAGTATATATATATATATATATATATATATATATATATATATATTTATATAGATACTTATATAAATAGATCTATTAAAAAATTTAAAAAACATGAAATCACGTCAACAAGCTCAGCATTAATATTTTACGCTTGACAGCAGAGCAAACACCGACCCAACCCACGAAAGACCAGGGGACACTACCCAAACAAAAGAGAAATTGGAAAAGGGCGGCAACTCTGACAATACAAAAACTCCCCACTCAGCAGAAACGCGGCCAACTGTAATGACCATGACCCGTACACAACCGGAAGTTGACGATTTACACGCGGTACTGAGCAGCCCTCATTTGTTCTGGCAGAGACAGGAGCAGGGCAGGAGCAGGACTGGGAGCCGTATCTCCACATCCAATTACAGGACAGAAGTAATCGATCGATTGATCGATAAATCCCATTCTCTCAGTCAGTAACCCTGGCTTTTTATATTATTGTATGACCATGGTTTTAGAATCGACAACATAAGAATTCTTCACTATTTCACTAATTTTATTCATGATTGTGTGTTATTACAAAAAATTATATATTTATTACAGATTGATACATTAGATCATTAGTACAGTACTCTAAATGACAAAGGTAAGCAATGCGTAGATATACGTTCATACACACAAACACCCACCGACACACCGACACACACACACCGACACACACACACATTATATATATATATATATATATATATACATATATATATATGTGATCTTTTTGGGGGGAGTTTATACATATACATATATATATATATATATATATATATATATATATATATATATATATATATATATATATATATAAACTCCCCCAAAAAAGATCACACCATAATCCCACACTTACCCTAAGAAACATAACTTACACTTTCTCCCACGCTACTTTATTCACAATCACCCCTCACAGTTTTACCCACACATACCACATAGCACTGCTCCACACTCACCCCACACACAGTTATCCACATACACACGCCTACTCAAATCGTAACACGTACTTTAAAAATTTAGAATGACCACACTCTCTTAAACTCTCAACTACCCTATTTTTAGCTTACTAATTTTAAACACATGTTTTTATATGGGGCGAACCACTTCAGCTATTTATAAAACAACTTACTTTAAATTTGTTTGGGCTAGGGATGGAGTTCAAGACTTAAAACAAGAGAAATAACTAAATAGTAGCTTCTACTAAAATATAACTAATATAATGATGATATAACTAATGACATTTATTTAATAGTCATTAATATTAGTAGAATAGGGACAGAAAACAAATTAGATAATATTGATAATCGCTATTAGTCAAGGACAAAAACAATTCCCCCCCCCCCCCCCCCCTCAATAATTCCCATCATCACGCACAATCAGTTTCCTTGAAATTATAAATCTATTCTTGTTTGTGATAGGTTTTTAAATAAATAAAAGTTAAAAAAAAAAACGCCATAGAGAAACAACCAGTTTCGTGGATTTTCATTTGAACTGTGACTAGAACATTGACAAATATTTATTTAGAAAATAATTTTTAAAATAATAAAACCAGTGCTACAATATATATAATTATGAAAAAGACTCCCGCCTCTAATTCTTACTTGATATAATAGAATAAATCTAACTAAATTAGGACTGTTTAAAATCATTTCAAATTCAAATATAAAAATAGAAAATTGTATTCAAATGTTTAATTTTTTAAAGTAGTTCATAGGTCTTTGAATCGTACAGCATTATTCCATGATTATCTTATCACGCTTGTGTCTGTTCAAGAGAAGGGGACAGACGATGTTGAGATTCAATGACCTCAGATTACTAGGGGATGGTGTGGTCAGCTCTATGCCCATCCGCCTAATGGTAGTCAGGTACCCATTTGAACTGGGTGGACTCAGCAACATCCGACGCTCCCGAGCCAGGGATTCGAACTTGAGACTTTCAGGTTACAAGTCGTAAGCTCTACCATTCGAACACTACAGCATCATTTAGTTTTGTTTAATAATTTTTAAACAAGTAAACTACAAACCAATCTAAACCTTAATATGAGTACTAAAGACAGAGCAAAAAAAGGCTCTGAACCGAATCTTTGAGGTACATGCATTACTTAGCATTAAGATATGCCGTGACGTCAAAATAGGTACATGCTTATACTCGCATTAAGAGAAAAAAAAACCTTAATCTCACCTGGAATATTCCAGAACGGGCGACATCTTGTAAATATCCGAATGTTTCATTTGAAATTTAAAAATGTCCAATATCCAATAAAATATCCACTCTAATCCAGTTTAATATCCATCAATATATATCCACCACCGGATCGCGCATGACGTAACAGAATCATTAACCGTTTTCTGGGCACACACTCTCTAGCCGAGGGGGGAGATAACCACGATCTCAAATTATCACTGCTATCATAGTGCCATTTCCAAAACAGCACTCGGTAACAATGGCGTCAGGGGGAGTAACTGAGCAGCTCAAGTAATAGGGGACAGAATCAACTTCTAGTGTTCGTGGTTTGGTTACGTAGTTGTCTCCTTTTTCGAGTTGGTAAAAAAAAGTACAAACGCAGCGTAAAACTCGGTTAAAAATAATTGCAATAGGAACTGTTATGTGAAATAATATTATGTTTACTTATGAATATAATTTAAACAAAACCCTAAACTATAATCAGAAAATAGGACGGGATATATATTCGTTCAATCTCTCGTCTGGTATATGGTTTTAGTCATCTCGGGGTTCAGCTCGTATAATAGACTGGCAAGATTTTGCTTCCTCTCACAGACAGGTTGGGCAGAGTTTCGGGCTAAGCCCCCCCCCCCCCCCCCCCGAAATTTTTTTACCGCCCCCCCCCCCCCCCCCCCCGAACGAAATGAAATTTATATAATTTATATAGAAAATATATACTTTTAACAGTGTCCGCCCCCCCCCCCCCCCCCCGCCGAAGAAAGTCTAAAGCCCCCCTGAAAATTTCAAGTGCCCCCCCCCCCCCCGGAGAAAAAAGTCTGGAAGAAAAGTCTGGGGTCAGCCTAGAACAGTAGTTCTCAACCTTTTTGAAGGTACCGAACCCCACCAGTTTCATATACACATTCACCGAACCCTTCTTAATAGCTGTATTGTGCACACTGACAAAGTCTGATCGCAAATCATATAAGTCGGGTGTGTGTCTTGTCCTCCGCCACTGAAACTGACTCACTGAAACCCTGGGGTTCGATCGAACCCAGGTTAAGAAACACTATTATAAGGCCTCAAGCTAAGGTTCCGAACTAAGAACTTCTGTGTTTTCAAAAAAAGTGCTAGAATTAATAAGGCAGTAACCGTTTCTTATTGACGATGATAACACGAGCTTGAAGAATATATAGCTACTTGAATATAACATTGTTAAACATTAAAAAAAATCAAAACACAGTAAACGATTTTGAGAAGAAATTAAACCCAACACATATAAAAACAATTATCGTTTTTCTAGTAAAACTTCGCTAACCGGAGATAACCATCTGGGCGGAGTTAGCCCAGGGCCAAAACCACAAGTGATTCATAACCTTCCATTTTCTAACGTGACATAACCCCCTTGTACACCACCTGTCTGCGCGGAAATCAACAAGTTATTCTGACGCTGTTATCGAGATCAAATCACTTGACCAGATTTTTTCGAATTTGGTTTCAACTTGTTTAATTAACGCGTTAAAAAAAACAGACACATTAAAATGCAGAAAATCGGCATGAGACTAATCTAACAATCGCATGACAGACATCAGTTTTGTCTGTCTGGTCGTAAAATGCTTTGGGGTTTTAAGGTGAGTGTGGGAAATGGTGAAACAAGGGGAGGTAAACGCCTGATAAACTTTATGTACCGAACACAAGGGGAGGTACTCTCGTAACGAGAGAGATTTAGCTCCCCCTGACGGCGAGTGAAATTAGGGATGGGAATAAAAACATCGCACACACGATTTGGTTTTAGATCAGTGGTGGCGCGATGTTGAAATTAGGTCACGGGGAGAGTGATGGTGATGGGGGTGGGGTGGGGGTGACATTTAGGCGCTGTGAATCCATTAGATGAAAATCAGAGACGTGGAGATAGTGTGGGGACATGTGGACGCGAGTGTGGATGTGGGGAAGTGTGCGAGTATGTGTGAATGTGTGTGGCTTGAAGTATGGATGAGTGTGTGTCTGGATGTGTGTGTTTCTAAATCTGTGTGTGTGAGTGTGCGTGGAGAGATGTAGAGATAGTGTGGGGACATGTGGATGTGTGTGGAAGTGTGCGAGTGTGTGTGAATGTGTGTGTGTGTGGTTTGAGGTATGGATGAGAATGTCTGGATGTGTTTCTAAATGTGTGAGTGCACGTGTGTGGATGTGTGGTGAAGTGTAGATATGTCTGTGGAAGTATGGATATGTGTGTCTAGATGTGTTTGTTTCTAGATGTGTGTGTTTTAGATGTGTGTATGTGTGTATGTGGACATGTGATACATAGGGAAAAAACTGAAACGGGGTGGGGTTAAAAGCTAATTCGCGAATTTCTTATTTAGCCGAGATTAAGTAGACTTCTAAAACAGTGGACACAACATTATATTCACTACGAGAAGGAAGAAGAAGAAAATGATAAACAAGAAACGTGCTAGGCAAAACTGTGAAGAGTGGTGAAGTTTCAATGTGGGTAGGACTGGGCTAATGATGTGTGGGGAATGTGTGACTGTGTGTGTCAGGTGTGGGGGTCATCATGGTGTTCATTGGGTGGGGAATGTGTGTGGCTGTGTATATGTGTGTGTGTGCGTGGTGGGTATCGTCAAATCACACATGACTTTGACCCATTGACCTAAAAACAAACGACGGCACCAACTCTACTCACCACAAACAATTTGCCCAATGGCCTACTAACCCGAGGCAAAAGGTTTGAAAGTCATTACCCTACAAGACATATGGCTTAAAAGCCATTACCTCCAACGACCTATGGCTTAAAAGCCATAATACCAAGAGACAAATGATTCAAAAGTCAAAATCACCGATAGCTGAAAAGCATTGAGCCCAAAAAGTCCAATGACTTAAAAAAGCCATTCATCCAAATACTAATGACTTAATAGCTATAAGCTCAAACGACCCGTGGCCTAAAAGCCATAAGACCAAAATACAAAATTCCAATGACTTAGAAGTCGAAAAGACCTAGATCTCTATAGCAGAAAAGCAATTGACTTAAAAGTAAAAGCTAATATAACACTTCTTTTGAAGTCATTAGTCAAAAAGTCGTGTGTATGTTGTTTTGGTTCAAATACTTAGCGCATGATAAAGTAAAAAAAAAAATAACCTTACAAAAGAAAACGCAAGTGTATTTCCGGTAAGGCAGGTATTCGAACCCATCACGCCAAGATTCTCACACTATCCCCATCCCTAACACACAACAACACATTTGCAAAACACCGAAAGTAAAATCCATTCTCCGAAACATCCCAGAACATGTTGGTGAATCCTAATAAAAATCTGGGCACGAATTAATATCGCTGTCAGGCCGATGCATCTAAAACACAACACAGTTCGCTGCACGGCGGTGCGCACCATAATGAGAGTATTGTTTGCGCCGGCGTGCACACACTGCACTCCACTGCTAAGCGCGACCACCGAAAAGCACTTCTATATTTATCAATGACGGGCATTTTTTTTCCCATATCATTTTTATTAACGATATCTTCTTTGAAAAGGGCACAGGCCTATGCATTTTAAAGGAATTATATTGCATGAACAGAAAATAGTTTTAAATAGTTGCATATTTTTTTTTTTGGTACTTGTTTTGTACTTTACGTTTTTATGAATAAACAGTAGAGTATTGCATATGGGATTTATGTTGCCGGTGTCTTTTAGAATATGGATTAGAGGGTTATATTTAGCTACGGCTACGGCTACGGCTACGGCTACGGCTACGGCTACGGCTACGGCTACGGCTACGGCTACGGCTACGGCTACGGCTACGGCTACGGCTACGGCTACGGCTACGGCTACGGCTACGGCTATGGCTATGGCTATGGCTATGGCTATGGCTATGGCTACGGCTACGGCTACGGCTACGGCTAGGGCTACGGCTACGGCTAGGGCTACGGCTACGGCTACGGCTGTCTAGCTACTGCTATGGCTACGTAATGTATCTAGGGATTCTTATTGACAGATATATCGTCTTAATCTTAATTGCTTCGTTAATTGCTTGAATGGATGTCCATGCGACTCATCGTTAACCATATAACAGCGATGTAGCAGTAAAAAAAAAGCAATAAAAAGGTTTTAATCATCCATTAGGCGTACATCACCGATCACGTCTATTCAACAATACTAACAATAGTTTAACACTAAACATACATTTATTGACTGACCTTGTCCCTGGTACCAAGCTAATTCGTGGCCTCGACACTAGCAGTAACGGTCACTAAAAAACTAACCCCAACCCGACAACCAGCGTTAGAGAAGGATTACTGCGGTAGGAAACCACGTCTTTAAACACGATGCTGGTAATTTCTTAAGTAAATTGGTTCCATTCACATCTAACCCTTAAATATGTTTATTTAAATAAATCAAATAGCTGCACAGATTTGACAGTCTAAAGGGCAGATGTTCACCAGTTTATTTGTTCTTGGTTTAGTGCTACGCCTAGCCGATTCTTGACTTTCACCGATTCAGAGCACATAGTTATCAGTTATTATATAAATATATATGTAACTGGGGTAGGCCTAACTACCAGTTACAAATGATAACGAACGAGAAGCCGCGACGCAGTATGAAATCTGACGCAACCATAACAGGTGGCTTATTGGATCGGTCTGATAACAATCTCAAAGCCAACGCGTGCTATTTTGGGAAACGGTACGAGAAGTTTCAGACGAGCTGTCAACTTTGATGGATGGGACGCAGATGTTTTAGTGAATCGGACGGTACGTCAGAAACTGCGACAGTAGTATTCGGATACATCGATTACAAGTATCGATTACGGAAATGGAGACAAGTACGACTACGATTTCAAGGCATAAATAGGAGGGGACGGCAGAACTCGTTCTCTCTCTTCCCGTTTCGAGGCTCTTACCTCTTTCATCGCTCGCTTAGATCAGTCAGTCTGTGTGACTATGTCAAGTCGGTTATAGAACGGGTTAGCCGTATTGTGTTAAGAAGGATTATAGACATGTGGATTCAGTTATATAAAGCCTAGTGAAGGACTGTTAGGGGTCAGTTGATTCAGACTATTATTGAGAAGCATTCCTGTTGATTTATTGTGTTATTATGAAGCATTTCTTGATTCATGTAATAAAGGATCAATAGCGAACCTGCATCTTGAGTATCTATACTGTGGTCAATGTTGTCTAGAATGAGTGGTTAAACTCGTTAACACGTGGCACTACAGGCAATTAGGTCTCATTACATGTGGCGTTGCGAGCATGGTAACTGTTGGCTCGTTACAATTGGCGTTGTCGGCAGGATAAATGTTCGCTCGTCACAATTGGCGCTGCGATCAGGATGAATTCAACTAGACTTGCCGTTTAAGGCACCTATAGTCAACCTTGTGCATAACTGTGTTTAGTGTGTGTGTGAATTCGGACATTCAGGAACTGTGAAAATTGAGGAACGAGGAAAAATTTTTCATACACACACGGTAAGAAAGAACTCTTTTTTTTAGTACTTAAGGAAGAAAATGTCTACTCTGGACGAGAAGCAGACCCATATAGTGGTCCTACCCAGAGAGTCCCATATTAACAAATTTTACGGGGACGGAGATCCAACTTTAACCAACAGGTTCAGTGAAGAGGTCAAAGCGGCCTGGGCCTCGAGACATATGTCACCAGAGGAAAGATTAAGACTGCTGATGGGCAGTATAGGTGAAACGGTTAGGGCAGAGGTTAAGTGCCACGATAGGACCGTCCAATCAGATCCAGATAAGGTGCTAGATCTGATTATGGAGACCTTTGGGGAGAGACGGTCGGGAGTGCAACTGCTATCGGGATTCGTGGGCTTAAAGCAGAGAATGGCGGAGAGTGTGATGGAGTACTCACACAGGATGAACAGGGCCTTTGATTTGGTAAAGGGCAAATCACCGGACATTGATGTACGCCTACTGAGGGACCATTTCATCGAGGGGCTAGCAACCCCGATCTTAAGGAGAGAGTTGAAGGAGGAGGTCCACAGAGACCAGCAGTTGACCTTCCTTCAGGTCAGGAACTCAGCGATCCGCAGGTCCGAGGATGAGGACCAATCGAACTGTTCGGTGGACAAAGTCTCTGTGCCTGAACAGAGACAATCCCCACCCACAGGGGCCGACACGATGGAGACCATGATGGCTCAACTGTTGGCCCACCTAGAGAAGGTTGACCAACGCTTGAAGTGGTTGGAAAGCAGGTCAACAGCTGAGAATCAGGAAAAGAACGGTACAGAACGGGGACGGGTTGGACGGCCGCGTCCTGCCAAGCCATCACTCCAATGGACGGCAGACGGTCGACCAATTTGTTTGTCTTGTTCACAACCCGGACATATGGCACGGTACTGCCAGGGAAACGGTCGTCCTCTGTAAGGCAGGGCCAGGCTACAGAGGGGCGAGGTTATGGCCCAAGAAGCAAAATGATGGGAGTCTGTCCCGAAATGGTGATTACGATTGGGGACATCGCGGTGAAGGCAATTGTGGATACAGGCTCCCAGGTGACGACAATCACGGAAAATTTTTACACCAAATGGATGAAAGGAAAAGACCATAGGTTGAGGTCTGACACATGCATGCGCCTGACGGCAGCTAATGGACTAACCATTCCTTACTGTGGTTATTTTCTGGCGGATGTCGTGGTGGCGGGACATAGGTTGAAGCAGGTTGGGGTGTTCGTTACGAAACACAACCTAGAGACAAATGTGTCAAATATACCTTGCCTGTTGGGCATGAATATTCTTGGCCAGTTGCCAGAATTTCTTACAAATATTGTCGGATCGACCACACCAGGTCGGGGATCCAAGTTGGCCAGGTTTGCCAAGACCAGAGGAAGGATATCAGTCCCGGCAAACACGGTAAAGGCAATCACATTACAAATTGGTGATAGAAGCGTGAATGGTGATGTGATGATAGAACCATGTGGCGCCGCACTGAGGGCAGGCGTCGTGTTACTGCGGACATACACATCAGCGGAAAATGGACTAGTTCAAGGATTAGTGGCAAATGTTTTGGATGAAGAAATTTTTATACCGACTAACACTCTGGTAGGAGTACCACAGAACGTCGAGTTACAAAGGTCGGCACAGTGCATCGAACTGATCAATACCAGTAGTAATGAAGTAACAATTAGGTCGGTCAATGTGACGGCCGAGGTGAAGAAAAGGGGTGGCCGATCATATACATTCCCGGAAACTGAGGACCCAAAACTAAATGAATTGTTGAATAAGTACAGGGATATATTTGCCTCGTACGAGGGTGATTTGGGTTACACGGAAGTAATCAAACACCAGATACCCTTACTACAAGACAGGCCGGTGGCGCAACCTTATCGAAGATTACCACCGAGTCACTACTCGGCGGTGAAGGCACACCTGAATGATCTACTAGAAAAGGGAATTATTACAACTAGTACAAGCCCGTATGCGGCACCGATTGTAGTGGTAAAAAAGAAGTCAGGGGAGATAAGACTGTGTTGTGATTACCGGAAATTGAACAATATCACGAGAAGGGATGCATTCCCCTTGCCTCGTATTGATGAATGTCTTGATGCGTTGGGGGGAGCAAGATTTTTTTCTACCTTGGATTTGGCCAGTGGCTACCACCAAGTGGCCATGCACCCCAACGATCAACATAAAACTGCATTTATTTCTCCACTGGGACTGTACGAGTGGACCCGTATGCCGTTTGGTCTAACTAATGCACCTGCTACATTCCAGCGAGTAATGCAGAGTGCTATGAGTGACTTTCTATTTCAAATAATGTTGGTGTATTTGGATGATATTCTAGTTTACTCAAAAACTTGGGAGGACCATCTAAAAAGATTAGAACAAGTGTTTCTCCGTCTTAGGGAGATAGGAGTAAAGCTGAACCCAGACAAATGCTGCTTTGGTTTGAAATCGGTACATTTTTTGGGTTACGTGATTTCGTCGGATGGCATCGCCACTGACCCAGAGAAAATTGCAGCTGTTAAAGAATGGAAACAACCAACAACTACGGTAGAGGTCAGGTCATTCTTGGGCTTTGCTTCCTATTATAGAAAATTTGTGCCGGGTTTTGCAAAAATTGCCGCACCATTGCATGACTTGGTAAACAAAATGACAAAGAAACACAGTAAGGAGAAAAAGAAAGGTAAAACACACCTGATAGGTGAATTATGGACTGATGAATGCCTGAACTCGTTTAAGCTATTGAAAAAGGCTTTGACAGAGGCACCGATATTGGGTTACGCGGACTTTGACAAACCATTTCGGTTAGAAATTGACGCCAGCTCTAAAGGCCTGGGAGCTGTGCTATCACAACAACAAAAGCAAGGTTTCAGGGTTATTGCGTATGCCAGTCGAGCTCTGAAGGAATCAGAGAAGAACATGACAAATTACAGCGCCATGAAACTAGAACTTTTGACATTAAAATGGGCTGTGACTGAAAAATTCAGGGACTATCTCTTGGGTGCTAAATGTGTGGTATACACTGACAATAACCCCTTGAGTCACCTAAAGACAGCAAAGCTAGGATCCATCGAACAGCGATGGGCAGCAGAATTGGCACTCTTTGACCTGGAGATAAAATATCGCCCGGGGCGGTCCAATGGCAATGCGGACGCTTTATCAAGGAATCCTTACGAGAAACCGGGTGATGAGGAAGAAACGCTGACAGGAATATGTGAGGTCAGAGCGTCAACAGATATCCCTCATGGGGTACAAGTGATGCAGAACGGGCAGACCGGGGTGGAGCACATATCCACAGAGCCCGAACATATGGACAATAGTGATTTTAATTGCCTTAATCACAAAAAGATAAGAGATGCCCAGAGAACGGATAGTGGCTTACAACCGCTATTGAAATACGTCCAGGAACAAAAATTCCCAGGAAGAAGGGAAAGAGAACAATTTGGTCGAGAAACAAAGAAAATACTGAGTCAGTGGGACCGTCTCAGTATAGAGGATGGTGTTCTCATACGGAGAATTCATGACCAAATTGATGGGACAATACACCAGGTGGTGGTGCCTGGACAGTTAAGAGAAGAAGTGCTAAGGTTGGCACATGACAGGGCAGGACACCAGGGTCAGGACAGGACGCACAAAATATTACGACGGAGGTGTTACTGGCCCAATATGGAAATGGAGGTCAAACGCCATTGTGAGGCTTGTGTGAGGTGCCAGCATGCGAAAATGCCAGTTGTCAAAATGAGACAGCCAGCGGGACACCTATTAGCGACAAAACCACTAGAGATTGTGGCTATGGACTTTACGTCGTTGGAGCAATCATCGGATGGGACGGAACATGTGTTGGTAATGACTGATGTTTTCACCAAATGGACTGTGGCGGTGCCCACACGAGATCAGACTGCCAAAACAGCGGCAAAGGTCTTAATAGAACATTGGTTCATCAAATATGGCATACCAAGACAATTACACTCTGACCAAGGAAGGGCTTTCGAGTCAGAAGTAATTAACCAACTGTGCAGCCACTACGGGATCAACAAATCTAGAACAACCACATTTAATCCGAAAGGAAACGGACAGTGTGAACGGTTCAACCGCAGCATGCATGATTTGCTGCGTACGCTAGAACCTGAACAGAAAAAACGTTGGCCTGATTTTCTCCCAGAGTTGGTATATCTATACAACTGCACACCCCATGCCACAACCGGCTTTGCGCCATACATGTTGCTGTTCGGACGGGAGGCTCGACTCCCTCTTGATTTGTTCCTAGGAAAAAGGGAGAGTATGACTGGCTCATACACCGCACTGGAATATGTGAATGAACACATGAGAAGAATTAGAGAAATGTACAGGGTAGTACAGGAAAGACTAGAACATGAAGCACGGCGAAGGGAACCGCCGGTACAGACAAAGGACCCGCCACTCAAACTGAATGACAGGGTATTACTGCGTAGTCACCCGTTAGGCAGAAACAAAATCCACGATCTCTGGGGACAGGAGATATGGCAAGTCGTGGAGATGCCTAAAGCAGCAGGTGGCCCCTTTAAGATAAGACCCATCGATCACGCCAAACCGGATCGGTGGGCGAATATTGCTCAATTAAAGAAATATTGGAATAGGCAAGAAGAGCAGTTACACACAGAGAAACCCAAGACAATTAGGGAACCGGAAGTTATAACGGAAAGTCACATACCCATTCCGGAACCATATCACCATCAACAGAACAACCGCGATACGCAAGGGGAGGATACCGGCAACAATGAGGATCCCGGTCCCTCCAGAAGCAGAGAGACAGTAAACCATCAGATAAGTGGTCCGCGGAGAAGTTTAAGGAACAGAAGGAATACGAAATTTTTTGTCAGCAACCATCAATTCTTTCATGGTCGCGCTGGTATGAAAACAGACTGTTCAAAGAGCTATAGAAGTGAACTGGTGAAGGCACCAAATGGAAAGGGTGGATGTGAATTCTAGAACTGTTTTGTGTCTCAGGAAGATGATGTAGACACAGTTGATATGTGAAATAGGTATAACTGTCAATCGTATACGAATGGAACGTCGTGGACAGTGAGTGGAACAATAAATTTTTTTACGATGATGCGATGGACATTTAGGAAGTGCACCTGCCAGGCGTTGTTTGTGGTTGAAAACACACAAAAAAAGCAGGGGTGGATGTAACTGGGGTAGGCCTAACTACCAGTTACAAATGATAACGAACGAGAAGCCGCGACGCAGTATGAAATCTGACGCAACCATAACAGGTGGCTTATTGGATCGGTCTGATAACAATCTCAAAGCCAACGCGTGCTATTTTGGGAAACGGTACGAGAAGTTTCAGACGAGCTGTCAACTTTGATGGATGGGACGCAGATGTTTTAGTGAATCGGACGGTACGTCAGAAACTGCGACAGTAGTATTCGGATACATCGATTACAAGTATCGATTACGGAAATGGAGACAAGTACGACTACGATTTCAAGGCATAAATAGGAGGGGACGGCAGAACTCGTTCTCTCTCTTCCCGTTTCGAGGCTCTTACCTCTTTCATCGCTCGCTTAGATCAGTCAGTCTGTGTGACTATGTCAAGTCGGTTATAGAACGGGTTAGCCGTATTGTGTTAAGAAGGATTATAGACATGTGGATTCAGTTATATAAAGCCTAGTGAAGGACTGTTAGGGGTCAGTTGATTCAGACTATTATTGAGAAGCATTCCTGTTGATTTATTGTGTTATTATGAAGCATTTCTTGATTCATGTAATAAAGGATCAATAGCGAACCTGCATCTTGAGTATCTATACTGTGGTCAATGTTGTCTAGAATGAGTGGTTAAACTCGTTAACACGTGGCACTACAGGCAATTAGGTCTCATTACATGTGGCGTTGCGAGCATGGTAACTGTTGGCTCGTTACAATTGGCGTTGTCGGCAGGATAAATGTTCGCTCGTCACATATATATGTATATATATACATACATACATATATATATATATATATATATATATATATATATATATATATATATATATATATGTGTGTGTGTGTGTAGATATATAAACATATATATATATATATATATATATATATATATATATATATATATATATATATATATATATATATATATATATATATATATATATATATATATAGATAGATCTCCCCTCCCGTATAAATCGCATAAACATGAGTTGCTTCACATTAGTAGAACATTAAGCAAACCGAAATTGCAGTGATAACGTTACATGCATGATATTAAAATTTTAGAAAATATAAAAAGTTGACTCGGGGCTCAAATGTCACGAGTCAATTTACGCCCGGCTGTCAATTTGGGGCTAATAACCCAGGTCTGCATACCGGTCTAAATTTAGACATGTCACTGCATAGCTGTCAATCAAAAGGGTATTAAAGCATACGGGGGAGGGGGTGGGGGGTGGAAGGGGAACAACCCGAACCCCAATGTTACATGAATACCGTGTTTGTAGGTGTAGTCTTTAAAAACAATAACTTAACAACAATTGGTACGGCTTATGTTGAATAAGTTTTATACAAGGGACCGTGTGGTCGTGCGGTACAGCGCACGACTGCAAACGTAAAGGTTTGAGTTCGAAACCCGGACTTGAATCGGTAAAATGTTCATCATTCTACCAGGCTATGATAGGTAACTGACTCACGTCAAAATATAAAAAAAACCACAACAACAACAGCAGTGTTTCTTCCAGACTTTTTTCTCCGGGGGGGGGGGGCATTTGAAATTTTCGGGGGGCGGTAGACTTTCATCGGGGGGGGGGGGGGGGGGCACTGTTAAAAGTATATATTTTCTATATAAATTATATAAATTTCATTTAGTTCGGGGGGGGGGGGGGGGTAGAATTTTTCCAAGGGGAGGGGGTGGGCCCCTAAATAGATGCCTGGAAGAAACTCTGAATAATAGATGAACTCTACTTCATCTTTCCCATGGGCCCGCCGCCAAGTTTGAAAAGTTAGCTACTATTATTAGATGGGTCATTGGCGTTTGAAAAGGGGTAAGAGACGTCAATGACAAATGTAAGATACCGAGGATTAAACTTGTGTGAGTTGTCTACATTAGTAATGATTTAGCCTGTGTAGTTTACATTAGCAATGATTTAGCCTGTGTAGTCTACATTAGCAATGATTAAGCCTATGTAGTCTACATTAGTAATGATTTAGCCTGTGTAGTTTACATTAGCAATGATTTAGCCTGTGTAGTCTACATTAGCAATGATTAAGCCTATGTAGTCTACATTAGCAATGATTTAGCCTGTGTAGTTTACATTAGCAATGATTTAGCCTGTGTATTCTACATTAGCAATGATTTAGCCTGTGTAGTCTACATTAGTAATGATTTAGCCTGTGTAGTCTACATTAGCAGTGATTTAACCCGTGTAGTCTACATTAGCAATGATTAAGCCTGTGTAGTTTACATTAGCAATGATTTAACCCGTGTAGTCTACATTAGCAATGATTAAGCCTGTGAGTTGTCTACATTAGCAATGATTTAGCCTGTGTAGTCTACATCAGCATTGATTTGACCTGTGTGTAGTCTACATTAGCAATGATTTAGCCTGTGTAGTCTACATTAGTAATGATTTAACCTGTATGTAGTCCACCTGTGCATCTTGTTTACATTAGCAATGATTTATCCTGTGTAGTCTACAATAGCAAGGATTTAACATGTGTGTTATTAACCTGTGCGTGTTGTTTACATTTACAATGATTAAAATCCAACAACAGGATTTCCATGCCGAGTTATCAATGAATGGTTTTGGTTCTCAATAAGAGTGCTAATCAAAGCCGCGTTTAGTTATTATATAAACACCTGTTATATTGATCATTGAATAGGTGAACAGGTGTGTTGTGGTTTACTACCTGAGGGGACTTAAAGCAGGTGTTACGTGGTTAGATAAGGTTCCTGATAGTTAAGGTTCTGGATTGTTTAGGTTCTAGGTAGTTAAGGTTCTGGGTAATTTAGGTTCTGGGTAGTTAAGGTTCTGGGTGGGTAGTTTAGGTTCTAGGTAGTTAAGGTTCTGGGTAGTTAAGATTGTGGGTTGAATGAGGTATATGACAAAGGGAGATAAATAATTTATGCCGAGATAAACACGAGTTTAGATTAAAAACAGAAATAATTTCACGAGATTTGCATTTGGGAAGGTGATAGGGGTGGGGGGTGGGGGGAGGAGGAAAGACCGTCTTCAGTTACTTGCCCGTGAAAATTTATTCTGTTTTATCAAATATAGTCTATACAAAGGTATAAGGTATTATTGTGAAATTTCACTAGGAGTGACACGGTCCCCTCCTCCCTCGTATGTGTAAATGGGACCTGGAGGTGTGGGAGGAGTGGAGGGGGGGGGAGGGATGGTGATCAGGGTCGCGAGATGCAAGTCACGGCAAGGTTCGTGTTATGAAATAACAGAAAAAACTACGCTCGTGTATGTGAGAGTGTTATATGTAGAGGTGTAACAGTCGATTCAGTATAAGAGAGGGACTACTGATAAATATAACATATTGGTGTCAGATTGGGTAGCGAGAAGTTTATTCGGTGACAGGTAAAGCAATTGGGCCTCAGAAAATTAGGGCGAGTGGTTAAAGAAATCATTCATTGATAAAGGTTATGTCGGTGGGCCGTTTAAGTATGTAGAAACACATGAAACTACCCGCGGCGATATAAAAATAGTTAATTTAACTACATCTGATAACCTTTCGGATAAGTACATCACAGTTCTAAAGCTCAGTGGTAAAGACCGACCGAACAGAAAAGTTTATAGTTATACACAGGTTTATACAGGTACACACAGGTATACACAGACATATCGCAGGTATTTACCTGTATACAAATATACCTGCCGTTCTAGATTTTATAACGACTAAAAAAAAATCAAGCAATTATTTACACCCATACTACCACACTAAACTTGATAAATCCTTTACCTAATACACTTTAGAAATCGAAACTAATAACACTGCATAATAAACACATTATGCTGATTCAAATCTATCTAATTTACTATAGGAACACAACAATTTAAACCAAGGGGGTTTAATATTGTTATTAAAAAATAAAAACGAAAAATCCTACACCACAGCAGTTCACGAATGAGAATGTCACTATCCTCAACACACTACTAAAATCAAAACACATCACATTAACACATTCCCAACCACGAGCACTATTTTACATTTCCTCGTTCAGAAGTAAAACCACTTCAAAGGGCGACAGCTTACTTTTTGTCCTTCCTGTGGATTGTCTTTTCCTGGTACATCAACGACATCTCCCACACAAAAGATGTTGAACACATTACTAGAGTATTAAAACCTCGACTATTAATCGAAAATATAATGAAGATTTAAAGTACCGATAGTAAACTAATTGACATGAAGGGAAGGCATTCATAATAAAGGGAGATAAATCGATATGTTTTTTTCTACGCAAGATTTAAAAAAAAAATTAAATCAAAAGCAATTTGAAGAGAGATAAAAAAAAATATTTTGGTTGTTTATATTTAGTGCATAGTCAGTTTAGTAAAAATTTAAAGTAAGTCTAAAATACAACTAGAAAGCTGATTATAAAGACAGCAACTGCAGACACGGAACGCAGGAGAGTGGGGGGGGGGGGGGGGGGGGAAGGACCGAGGAGGTCACGTAGAAGCTACTTAATTGTTAGACAGCAATTGGTCTTAATTAACGACTTTTTTTCCACACTGGTTGGTATGTGACATACTTAACTCTGTCTCTCGATGTGACATAGTTCACTCGCTATGGCGTTGACAAAGTAGTGAATTGCTAAATTTTTCTTGTCTTATAACGGCAAACTAGCGAATTCCACATATATATATATATATATATATATATATATATATATATATATATATATATATATATATATATATATAATAAGTATATATATATATATATATATAATAAGTATATATATATATATATATATATATATATATATATATATATATATATATATATATATATATATATATATAATAAGTATATATATATATATATATATATATATATATATATATATATATATATATATATATATATATATATATATATATATATATATATATATAGGCCCTACATATGTATATATATATAATACATATATATAATAAATTATGTATATATACATACATATCTATTACATAATCATATATATATATATATATATATATATATATATATATATATATATATATATATATATATATATATATATATATATATATATATATATATATGTGTGTGTGTGTGTGTTATTGTCCACTAGACATTTCTTAAAGTCCACGTTCGGTATCGATATTTCCCAATCCCCTACCTTATTCATAAATACCAACCCGCACCAACTAGAAATAAGCTGGAAAGCCTTTATTAAGTAATTAGCGTTATCTTTCATTAGATGCACTTTTATAATTAAACACTAGATGATAACGTCTACACTTTTTAAAATTTTCTCACAAACAGGCAAGACGTGATGAGTCAATCGACGTCATGAATGAGACTTCTAAAAACCGGAACAGGGAGAAAAGAACACAAAAACAAAGCGAACTCTTGTGAACACCCACAGCACCACTCCTGCCCCTAGTCTAGTTGTGGCGGGACTTGTTTCGTTTTAGACGAGCTAAATTTAAACAAACAGGGATGTTCCTATGTTAAAGCAGGTCACGACAACATGAGGAACAGACATAGAACCTGTTGATGGTTCTAGATAGAAAATAGGTTTTATGTCTTTTATTTAAAGGATAATTTACCTGCTGTTTTTCTTGATTTTTCAAATTTATAAACTAATTAGGCCTATATATATATATATATATATATATATATATATATATATATATATATATATATATATATATATATTTATATTCGTACATTTATTAGTATATCAACAAATCAACAGCCATGGACAAGACAAAATTGAAGTTTTTGGTTGAGGTCCTATGCTCCACACAGAGTAAAGAGAATTATGTAGGTCAAGTCATATCAATATATTATTACACTAGATGAATGGCCCGTTGAGGGAGAAATACAAGGGGCGCTAGGTTCATAGTGTTGTCTTTTTCTCTAAACCGAAAACCAAAATCACAACCTTAACTTCAAATTTAACCGGAAACGAAAAATACCAGTGAAAACGGATTTTTATCCAGACAGAGTGACATAATAGTGAAACTATTATTATAGCATTTTATACGAGAAACGAATATTATATATGTTATATATATATATATATATATATATATATATATATATATATATATATATATATATATATATATATATATGTATATATATATATATATATATATATATATATATATATATATATATATATATATATGTGTGTATATATATATATATATATATATATATATATATATATATATATATATATATATATATATATATATATATATATTCATATTATGCATATCGTTGCTCGTAAGAAAATAGATAAATTGTATCCCATCCATTTGTTATTTTTAAATGATTGATTTCCCGGTCGTTTTTTAGGTTGACCTCCATCCCCTCCCATAATCCACCTCTCCATTAGCCTCCACGTCTAGATTGACTCACTCAGTGAACTAACAGCCTCCCCCAAGTGCTTTTTACAAGTGTGGCCAGAGTGTTGGCAGGTCCTTCGCTAGATTTCAGCGGTTCTGTCCCTGTCAAACACGGGGATCCACAGGTCTCAGTGAAAATTTTAAAATGTTTGTCACTTTGGAGAATTTTGTGCTTAGGCTTGCCTGGCTAATGGGAGACAACTCCTTAGCCGGTGATGTCCATAAAGAAAAAAAAATGAAAGGATGAAAATATATTTGCGTGCTGACAACTATCTTTATGGATTTTACGAGTACCAATAGCAACAAAACATTCGGTTACTCTCGAAATATAAGGATTTGTGATTTGTTTTTTAATGCGCTTGTGTTGTCTTTGATATGTTTTTGTGTTGCGGTTTCCATGTACTTGAGTTGTGGTTTATATGTGGTTATGTTGTGGTTTAATTGCAGTTATAATGCGATGACGTTTAAGTAGTCTTATAATGTATTTTAAACGTGGCTGTCAATCCATTATAACTTAATGGCTAAGTGGGAAATGAACGTTTATTTTAACCACATCGTGACATTACTCACTGCTATATAATTTTTTACCGTGTGAATTATTTATTCCTAGAAAAAGGAAGTGAAATCCAACAGAGATCTATTTTTAACCCATACAGTACTAAATGTGTGTCATGATCGAAAAGATATAACATTACGTTTACTTAGTAAGAAAGACATACAAAAAAATTCAGAACGTGTTGAAATAAGGAACGTAAGATTGTCTGTGTGATAATAAAACTATTAAAGTACTTTTATTAAATTGGATATAAAAAAAATTTCGTCCAGCAAAACTCATCAAAAACAGGCCAGCGTGACATTAATTTGATCCAATTACTGCCGGGTATTCTATTTCAGCTGAGATCGATACATTGGCTCGGGCCTGTTGAACGATAATTTGAGACCCAAATAATCCCACTCTAAAAAAATTATGAAAACCACAAATAAAAAAAAATCGTCAACGATAATTAATTGGATAAAATTAATTTGAACAAGATTCGAGTTTGGGATCCAGTGAATTCTCACAAGAGTTATATTTTATCCAGATGTTATCTACCATTCCAGCTGCAAGTCTACATCTATAGATTTGTTATCTCCCTTACATACATGTATTATCCGGATTTATTGCGCGGATTGCACATCTACAACAGTATTGAATATACAAGCAACGATTAATTTCTACCAGCTTTTATTTTAACTTGCTTTCTCTGTCTGTCTTGATCGAAAAGCTCGAGCGAAATTTCGGGCACTTCTAACTGACAAATTTGTTTCAAAGTTGGCACATAAAGGCAATTACATAAAAGCTTGTTATTAAAACGTTTTTTATGACACTTTTTATTAGATCCATCGATTACAATTCTGTTTCCCTAATATTCCTTCTCTCCCCATCTTACTTCAAGCCCCCTATTATAACCATCTAAGACAATTCTGTCCCCGAGTCTTGCTCCACTTGATACACTTACACCAGCAGCGAGCCTCCATTGTCCCTTTCTCACGCACCGTCGCGGTCAACAAACCAGCTCTTGTCCTAGATCCTGCAAGGACCTGCTCACTACTACAAGTCAACAGTTAAACTGTACTCACTTGACCAGGGTCAAAGCCTGGAGCCAGTGGCATAGGCGGATCTAGGTTATGGCATCGAAGAGAAGATGGAGGGGGGGGGGGGATGCTAAACTAAATTTAAAAAAAAACAGTATTTTCCTAGAATAATACCAACAACGACGTAATAAGGTGACAAAGCACACACACAGAGGCACGCACACTCACATACACACACACACATAAACAATTAGAGAGTTTAGTTCTTTTTACGTGTACTGTATATAGTTTTTTTTTTTTAAAATTAATTGTAGTTTTAAAATAGAATATCGCAATTGCAAGTTTAAAGTAAACTACTAATATGATATTCAAATCAATATTAACAAACCGTTATTCTAAAAATGTATTAACATTTTAAAAAATTAAAAAAAAAATGTCCTTCTGTTTTGAAATATTCTAATTTGGATTTTTCTGGGCTAAGGGAAGTAACCGACTTTTAAAATTGTTGTTAAAATATTTTTCCGAGCAGGCAATTTAAAAAAAAAACAAAACCAACCAATTCCTTAATAGTATGGGTTTCTCAACCTACACTCATTTCCTTATATAACCTCTATTTTTTTTTTAAATCCTGATTTTTTAAATTTATGTTCGTACTATCACTTTGTAATATTTTACAACTGCAATAAAGGAGCATTTCCAATTTCGGATCATAAGACTCCTAGGTTAAAAACTACTAACCTTTCACATAGCTGTAACATACCATACCACGAGACCTAGATGTGTTCTATTTTACAATGAGTCTCAACGTTTTACAACTCCACCTATTTGACCACTAGACAAATTCTGAGGACGTCCAAGAGAACGTCCAGATTTAATGAGCGCCACTCGAGTGGGGTAAAGTTGAGGCGACTGGACACAGTGTTAACATCATAATCCCTACATAAGGCGAGCTTATGAGAAAAAAGATGAGAGGAAATAAACTTTATTTTTATGTTACCACCGGAAATCTAACTTTTCTTTTCAATTCAGTTTACTAAAATAAAACGACTGAATTGTAATTATATATATATATATATATATATATATATATATATATATATATATATATATATTAGTGTTAAGTTCTCTCAAACTTTGTATCGATTTTACTTCACTGTAAACAGTTAAGCCATATATAAATACATTGTTAGCTTAATCTTTCATAACCCATAAAGCTTAAATAAAAGTTGAGTCAAAACTAGGTTAACAGTTCAATTTAGGCTTTAGTACAGTTTCCATGAATGTTTTACCAGAAGTCAAAACGTACGGATATCCCAGCGGCAGTCTTTTAACAAAAACAAATTTAAAAATAAAAATAAAAAAATACTCTAATCTGGTATTCTGTTATTTCATTGCTTTTAAAATCTATTGCCGGCGTCTAACCGGTCGGTCTTTTTAACCGGCCTTTTTAGTCGGCACGTTAAGACGAGAATCTCAGAACCGGAAATGAGGACATACGTTCGGCCGTGAGCCGGCTTTGGTCCGGCACCGACATAGCACTGATTGGGTTTTTGTCCCGTCATTGTCTCCGGTCCTCGGTACGGGAAAATCGATGGGGCGGAGTCGTCAGGTTAAGTCGATTATATCGTGGGAGGGGGGGGGGGGTAGGTGTTATCAGTATTTATATGTCTTTAAGATTCTACAGAGATATTTGAGATTAGAGATGATTTAACACGGCTGATACAACTTTTGCTTAATAGATGCGTTTGTGGGATAAATAGACGTGGCGTACTCTCTATAGTTTTATAATCTGGTCAAGTAGTAGAGCATACGACTGCTCAGTCGAAAATTCCGAAGTTCGATTCCCGGGGATGAATAGAAGGATGCCTACCGGAGCACGGTTATTTAAAACATCTGGACGTTGTGTACACAATTTCATCTACACATATCCTCGAATTCACACAAACAGTTGAATTCTACTTCATCTGGCTTAAGTACTTTAAAAAAGGACTCTCAAAATTTTAAAACAGTCAAAGATCTCGCTTTAGACAATAAATAATTCAATTATTTTTTAATTGCCGACAGAGATATTTCATCCAGCCGGCGGACTATAAATACACGACTATTATCAAAGCTAGAAAACAAGGCCATCCATTTTGAACTTTATGATGTATTTTTGGTATAGACTTACTATAGACTCAAAATAAATCTCACATAAACAAATTATCTGACGTCAAAGCTTTTATTTATTGAAGACAGTTGTCAATTTTTATACGAAAGTAAGCTAAAAAGCATGATCTTAATTTGAAAAAAAATATTCTAAAATTGTAATCAACATCATCACTTTTTCGTAAAGTGCCTGAAATGATAGTAATATGAAGTAGAGTTAACATGTTTCAATGACCTCGGCGTGCACAGACATGCTGTTGTCAGCACAATGCCCAGAATACTTGACTTGTAAGTTTGTGAAGTTTTGAATTCCGAATCCAGTATCGAAGTTAGGATTCGGAATTCAAAACCGTTTTAAAATAAATTTAAACGACGTCTGGTACCCCTAGGAATGACTAGTGTCGGATTAAACTTCTTTGTCCAAACGTATTAAAGAAAAAAAAAAACAAAAAACAAACCACCACGTGACCAACAATGGCGGACAGACGGCGACATACAAGAGGTTTGTAATCTCCGGACAGCGCCGAATGGTGACCGCGAGATCTCGTTCAAACGAACCGGAAGTCCAGTTCAAAAGCTTCCAGTTAGGGGTCTTGTGGGTCGACGTGGTGGAGAATACGCCAGTCGAGATAAGGAGGGTGAGGAGATGGTACAAGGGAGGATAACTCGGATCTTGTAAGGAGTTTCAAAAGGACGTATTGAGGTTACCCTAACTCTTGGCTTAGTCATAAAAAGGAAATAAAAACTTGCCTAGAACACAAACCACGTCTCTTATCTTTAAAATAACAAGAACTAAAATCCCTTTTATACATCTTAGTAACGTTTTGATAGTATCGTTACCCTAACCCCAGTTTTAATTGTAGCTAAACGCCTTGCCTAAGGCATTACCTCACCTTTTCCTTTTGATAGATCTAGGTAACGTTTTGATTATGGTGTTACATTTACCCTGGGATTAGTCATTGCATGAATCCTTACCTAGGGCATGAATCTAACTCTCATCTTTTACATAGCCGAGGTCCTAGTCCAAATCATATATCGAGGCTACTTTTTGGTACTATCTTTTTTCCCTCGGCTAAATCATAGCACTAATCCTTACAAAGACCCCAACTCTCATCCTGAACATATCCCAGACGCTAATCCTAATCCTAAATATAAGAGCAATACCGGCATATCATAGCATATACGATATTATATTGCCCTGCCTAGGTATATGAGACGACGATTCAACAATAGTTATGAGCAACAATTTAAAGTCATACGTTTCTTATTAATGCTACGCGTCTTAATATTACGTGTCTTAATGTTACGTATCTTATTGCTATGTATCTTATTGCTACGCATCTTAATGTTACGTGTGTTAATGTAACGTGTATTAATGTAACGAGTCAAAATGGTAGTGTCTTAATGTTTCGCGTCTTAATGTTGTGTGTCTTAATGCTACTTGTCTTAATGTTACGTGCCTTAATGCTAGGTATCTTAACGTTACGTGTCTTAATGTTACGTGTCTTAATGTTACGTGTCTTGATGTTACTTGTATAAATGTTACGTGTCTTAATGTTACGTGTCTTAATGTTACGTGTCTTAATGTTACGTGTCTTAATGTTTCACGTCCAGGCTTACTTTGATCTGGTCCAGTAGGAATATTGGGTCAAACCTTCCGCTCGACGTGACACAATTTTTTTCTATTGAACGAAAGGTAAGATCAATATCGTATGGCCCATATAGAGGAGGGAGGGGTAGGGGAATTAGATTTCCTGGGTAGAATATGGTTGGCGGTAGGTTTTTTTTTAGATGTAAGAAAAGACATTGTTTGAATAACGAAAATCGAATGATAAAGGTTTTTGAATGAAGTCTTAAGAGAAGAGAAGTTACATCTTAATTGGCAACTCACAAATAATTTTTATATAGAGAACGTTTTTTTTTTTCATACAATGTCAGTCTATTATATCTTTTATTATAAAATATTTAACAATATTGTTCAAAAAGTTAGAAAAATCTAACCTTTATAGGATACATCTGGGTATGGGTGAACTAAGGCAGATATTGATAGACTGAGGTAGATATAGATAAGCTGCGTACCTGGAGTAAGGGGTTGTGATGAACGCAACGCACACAACAAAATTGACACTATATATATATATATATATATATATATATATATATATATATATATATATATATATATATATATATATATATATATATATATATATATATATATATATATATATATATATATATATATATGAAAAAATAATAATGTCCATTGAGTTCGCCTTAGTGCACATTTAAAATTAATAATTAAGCTGCAGTAATTAGAGTCGCCGATCCTCCATTATGTCAGCTAATTAAATTAAAATGAGTCTAGCAAAACAAACACGGCAGAGTTAAGCGGCCAGCGCTCACGGTTTTTGAAAGAACCGCTCGAGAGGTTAAAAAATACTTCTGTGGTAGAAAAGCAACGGTTAATTGGAGGTCGCAATTTACGAGAGAAAATTACTAAAATGGTGTTCAGCTCTTCAGGTTAGAAGTTTAAATCTGTACAGCCATCGCATGTATAACATAGCTTTATGATATCACAATTAACGTTACAATGGTTTAAATATTCTAGTTAAAATAAAAAGTGTATATAATGCAATATGTGTCTTACACTAAATACAATATGTGTATAATACAACATGGGAAAGAACTTTGCTTTCATTAACAATCAAGATGATCTTTTTTTACACTGACAAATGCATTTTTTAAGCCGTCTTCATGAGTTAGATATGTTGTTCTGCTTGAAAGGCTAACTATGCAACGCGGGCGAAAGAGAGCAAATATCAAGTTCTGGCGTGTGTGTGTGTATGTGTGTGTGTGTGTGCGTGTTTGTGTAAGTGTGTTGGGGGGTGATCTGAGACGGATGCTGAAAATAGAATCACGGCTGGAGAAAAACATGGACAAGTTTCCAAAATTGATGGATTGGAAAGTGATGAGGACATTTTTTTCTTTCTTTTCAAAATTGAAAATCGATCTTTCAGTGTTAAAAATAGACGAAATAGAACCGTGCTGGAATGGTAGTCGAGTCCCATGGGGCGCTTGATGAAATCTGGGACAAAAATGGAAAGTCGGGTCTCGTTAGGGTATAACACAACAGTCCAAGTTAGGTTAAACATTTCCAGTTGCATCAATGCCTTAACAAGATAGTCAGCTTTATAGATGACATGTAACGTAATGTTCGATTTCGAACCTGAAGGTCCATAAAGCGAGTGAAGTAGAGTTCACCTATTTCTGTGACCTCGGTATATGAAGGTAAAGTTTTGTCAGTACTAAATCGAACCACCTTTACGTTCCCTAACGTTATCCAGGTACACATCATAGCTGGATGAACTCAGGGGCGTTCTACGGTCTTGAACCCGGATTGGAACTCGAGACTTTCGGATTAACAGGTCGTATGCTATTCCATTCGACCACAATGACATGCAACGTGTTTTATTCTAAAAGTTAATACGTAGGGCTCAAGATTGTATGGTAATCAATTAAGCTCAAAAACACACACACACACACACACATATATATATATATATATATATATGTATGTATATATATATATATATATATATATATATATATATATATATATGTATGTATATATATATATATATATATATATATATATATATATATATATATATATATATGATATATACAATATATATATATATATATATATATATATATATATATATATATATATATATATATATATATATACGCTATATATGCATTTGTATATATGTGTGTATTTAGATGTGTGTCTGTGTGTGTGGTTCCTGATATTGTCACATCTAAATGTTTGTGACAGCACTCGAGTGACAGGCCGGTAACGAGAGCCGCCCCTACGTCCGTTAATTGACCCATATGGTCCAGGAGCTAAGGAGATTTGTCTGACAAGCTCCGGAAGTAAGTCTTGTCTTCGTCACGTGATACCCGCACGACTGACTGGTGGATTAGGTAGGGTAGGTGGTGTTTGTGGTGTGGTGTGAAGTAGGTGGTGTTGATGGTGTGGTGTAGGGTAATTGGTGTTGATGGGGTAGAATGTGGTAGGTGGTGTTGATGAAGTGGTGTGGGGTAGCCGGGTAGGTGGTGTTGATGGTGTGGTGTGGGGTAGGTGGTGTTGATGGTGTGGTGTGGGGTAGGTGGTGTTGGTGGTGTGGGGTAGGGTAGGTGGTGTTGGTGGTGTGGTGTGGGAAGGTGGTGTTGGTGGTGTGGTGTAGGTGTGTTGATATGGCGTGGTGTGTGGTGTAAGGTAGGTGGTGATAGTGTGAGGTAGGTGGTGTTGATGGTGTTGTGTAGGGTAGGTGGGGTTGATGGTGTGGTGTGGGAAGGGAAGGCGGTGTTTTTAGTATGGTATAAGGAAGGTGCCATTTGTAGTGTAGTTGATGGTGTGGTGTAGAATATGTGGTATTTCTAGTGTGGTGTCGGGTAGGTTGTATTTTTGTGTGGTAAAGTGATTTTCTTGTGTGGTAAAGGGAAGATGGTAGGCCTATTTCTGGTAAGGTGTAGAGTAGTGTTATTTTTATGTGGTGTGTAGAATGTGTTATTTCTAGTTTTGTGTAGGAAAGGTGGTATTTCTAGTGTGATATAAGAAAGGTAGTGTTTCTGGTTTGGTATAGGGAATATGACCATCTTTAAAAAAAAGGCGATAACGTTACAAAAATGGGATGATCTTAATGAATAATATGATTATCTTTAAATATACGTGACCATCGATTAAAATAATGACATCGTCTAAAAAATGTGCCTATCTTCACAAAAATGTAACCATCTTAATTCCCCCCAGCTGAAACCCACCTGTGTTTGAGACGTCTGCTAGCAGTCTGCTAGTATTTATCGTGTACAAAATGGCGTCTAATTGCGCCGGATGCAAGAACGAAAGTAAAGCGAACAAGCGAATCAAATAATATTTAAATAACCCAATCATTCAAATATATCTTCAGCTTCATTGCCAATATGATTACAAATTTCGAGAAACAGTTAATAAAGTTAATGTCTATTAACTAGAATATACCGCACGACAAGAACAATTTTGAAACATTAACAACTAGTATTGCTTATCAAGAAATTCCAAGTAAAAAAATAAATAAATAAAACAGTGATTTATCTAATAATTCATAGATAGCCACTGAAACATCACTAATTACACTTTCCAGTTCAAGAAATAAATTTTAAAAATGAAATAAAAGCTTCATAGAAATGTTTTTACTGTAATCACAGAACACAGTTGTACATATTTTTTGTTGCAAATTACGAATTTAATCCATCTAGGCAAGGTAGATTCAAGCCGGCCACGGGAGGCACTGAACTTTGTGCTCAGGTTTGTGAGTGTACCTGCCGATCAGGCTACCTGCAGTAGGCACGTGACTACCCATATGGAGGGTGAACTTATCCAGCCCTCTTCACCCCACCCCCCCTCTTCCTGAAGTTTTTTTTTATCCACCGTGGGAAAATCAACTAGGTGATAACCGGAAGTAGACAAAAGCCGGGAGAGTTTATGTTTGAATTTACGAGGTGGAGGGGGGGGGGGGGGAGGCGGCTGTAATCTGCGAGGATTTGCTACAGATGCTTATTAGAAGATTCTACAGGTTTTTTTTTTTACTCTTTGATGGTTAGATTTTAACTCTTTCATGGTAGCGCTTTTAGCGCTTTAATGGTATATTTTTTAACTCTTTGATGGTATAGATTTTAGCGCTTTGATGATTTTAACTTTAATCTCTTTTATGATATAGATTTTCACTCTTTTTATGGTAAAGCTCTTACGCGCTTTGATGGTATAAATTTTAACTAATCGGTGGTATAGGTTTTTACTATTTGATGGTATAGATTTTAACTCTTTGATGGTATAGGTTTTTACTATTTGATGGTATGACTTTTAACTCTTTGGTGGTATAGATTTTAACGCTTTGGTGGTATAGTATTTAGCGCTATGTTGATATAAATTTTAGAGCTTTAATGGTATACATTTCAGCATTATGACTGGAAAAGATTTTAGCGACTTGATGGTATACATATTAGAGCTTCGATGGTATAGATTTTAGCGTTGTGAATGGTTGTATTGACGTGGATTAAAAGAAACAATGTACCACTATTTTTTATGTTAAATAATACATGGCAAACAAACAGAAGATTGTATGTCAACAAATAGAGAATGAAAAACCTTGGAGATCAGAATGATAAAAACACTTCTGTGAAGTAATCCACACAAAAATCGCATACATACTTGGGGAGGTGGGAAGGGCACATATTAAAAACATTCAGACACGCATATAATAAGATATTTGTAAGAATATTTTTTACATGAGTAACATACGCATGCGTAAAAATACATCGACAAGCGCAGCTGCAAACACACTCATACAACTGTACACTATAAGTTTACTATTGAACTATATATTTCGATACATAAGATATCCCTCCATACACACAATCTTACACATACTGGAATTAGTGTAAGAGTGATAGGGAAACATGGACATACACATAAACATGCGGATAAAATAACACACACACGCACAGAGAAATGAAGTATTTGCCTTGACTATTGACAATACGGACTAATCGCCATTCGCATAAACATCTATTATTTACAAATAGAATCAAGCTACAAAAAAAAAAAGAAAAAACAGAGCGCTAAAGCTGACTAAACAACTTCCGAACAGCCTCCTAACATCCTCCGAACAGCCTCCACCACTTAAGCTAGGCGGAGACAAGTATTTTAATTACAGTCCCTTTGTTTCATGTCCTATGAGAAAAATTCCGACTGCTACGTCGTACGCCCCACTATAGTCACAACAGGGAGATGGTCTAAGGGAGATAAAACACACTGCCGTCGTCTTCAAGGTGGGGGATGCCAGCAGAGTTACCCCAACACCGCGTGACATTTGGTATGTTTATGGCGTGCTTTGTACTGGAGCAGACGAAAATACCCGATAAATGGAACATAAATCATAAACTAGATGTTGAAGATTTTTTTTAGAGATATAAAACTGAGAATGTAGAGTTAATGATGTATATGAAATCAGGGGCGAGTTTAGCTTTGTGGGTGTGTATGAGATATCAGCATGCAAGAGATTTCTAATTGCATTCTCCATTCAATCTTAGTATCTTAGTATTAAAAGAAAGGCGTATTCAAACGAAGGACGCTTGATAGTTGGGGGCAGCAGCCCATCTAGGATAGAAAAGTCCAAAATCAAACAGCTACTGCCTTGTAGTTTGTTCTTGGGTGGAAAAAGACTATTGAAGCAATACCAGAATGAAACGCAGGCTGAAATCGGAGTCAACGGGCCATATGATGTAGACCATGTTTACACGCAAACTCAATTATGTTGGTGTAATTCCCCAACAAAATTACAATTAAGAAAGTAGATGAAGGTCGCTGTATTAGAACTAATATGACTTTGATATAAGGTTTCACATTAATGGGATATTATATCTTTTTTTTTAATAATCCAACACACCTTCTCTTCGTTGGAAAAACGGAAGTGACAATCATCCAAGTACTTTAAAGCAAACAAATTATAAAATAACTGGAGTCGGCGTGGTCGAGTCGGTAAAAGGTCTTTGTTGCTATACCGTTGAGTTCGTACCTTCGGGTAGATGAGGCTCGTTAGCTGGGGACAGCCACTCTTCTAGAAATCAAACACAACTGCTGCCTTGTAGTTTGTTCTTGGTTGGAAAAAGGCTATGGAAGCTAATCCAAAAAGAAAAGCAGGCTGAAATCGGAGTCAATGGCCTCAATGTGGCATAACCAGTTGACACGTAATCATTAATTGTGCTGGAGGGGATCCCTTCCAACACTAAAATTAAGAACGCAGAAGAAGAAGAAGATGAAGAAGATGAAGAAGAAATAATTAATATTTGATTTTTTTAGGCAACTGAAATGTTATTAGATTTCGATACATGTATGAAATATATCTTGGTGGTGGTACTGCAAATCTCGAAACCTTAGGTCCGCCTCCCCCCCCCCCCCCCACTGCAGTCTGCCTCCCCCTAGATCCGCCACAAACAAGTACAACTACAGACGTGAAGACGATGCCAATGACCGAGACAGACGAGAACACAAAAAAAAAAAAATCTCCGTACAGCACTCAACTTTACGACGTCTGCCGCGGCTGACCTTTAAACGTGGCAGTTACCAGATGGGCGGCAGAAAGTAGGTCAGACCTCTTGTATACCAAATCCAGTTTTTTTAAAATACTGCTGCCACTACCGGAGATTGTACCTTGTTTACTCTAAACATCGGGTACTTCCGATTCTCAGGGGATTCCCGGTAGACTGCTCGTAAAAAACATTTAAACAACATTTATAGTTATGCATTCGAATTTTTTTTTTTGCTTAAAACACCTGCGGGCTGAATGACTGAGACCAAAAAAAAACAACAAAAAACTGATAAACATTTAACTTTAGAATCTCTTTAATCAAAAACACATTATAATTTATGGTCTTGGGGATTTTCTAATTATAAATGTACAAAAACTGCTTTCACATTTTGAATTATGAGAACGAAATAAAATTACAAGACATAGCGAAATTCCTTATTTGAAACAATATTATTTTGTAAGACTCCTAATTTAAATATGCAATCATTTTACTTTTTAAAACCTACATTGTTACAATACTAACTGTATGCTGTTTCCATGCCCTCTTCACATACAAACATGTCAAAGTATATGAACTATCACATTAAGGAATCTCTCAAAAGCGTTTTCGTATCCGTAGCATAATCCTGTGTTACACTTAGTCCTATTAATGGCAGTATTAGCAGTAGCCTTAAAACGGATTATCTTCTGCTATATTTAGTTTATTTTTAAACCAACCTAGGTTGTAGGAAAGTAAGATGCTCAAGGTTAAACAAACCCACAGTGTCAAATTACTTTTGAGATTTCATTTGCTGTAAATACAACAACAACAACAAAAAACACATAGGCCTATCACATTTTCAAATATATATATATATATATATATATATATATATATATATATATATATATATATATATATATATATATATATATATATATATATATATGTTCATGTGTTACAATAAAACTGGAATTTCAGCAGTATACTATAAGTTTGCCTATAATTTCAGCACTTCTTTTTTAAGCAGTACTGTTTACCCCCACACCCTTCCAAACCCCAACCCAAACCCAAACCCCAACCCTAAACTAACCCAAAACCAAAATACATTGCTTAAATATACTCAGCTTTCAAAATGTAAAACAAATTATTACCACAGTAATAACAAAAGCCAACAAACAGTATATACAAAACAGTATATACAAAACAGTATATACAAAAAAAAAACACGTTAAATTTTTAATTACTAATCTGGACTTCAAAAGTAAAACGGAAATGTAAACGGGGCGGAGAAAGGTTGAAGGGGAAGTAATTTATATCCCCGCCACCTGCTAGTTGCTTGCCCCTGTCTAGCGGCTAGACAACACACACCAATCTTTGACGGCTTCCATCTGGATGTGAAAAAATAAAATGTTTAGGGCCGCGGTCGTGAGGTTCTCGCAGACAGGAGCAGACGATTTTATTACTCGCCTCATTAGCGAGGTGTTTGTTCGCTTAGAAATACAATACACGTGCGATAGACGGCAGACGTAAGACGCTCGTGCGGACTAAATGGATAGGTCGTTAAGCCGTGAGTGAGTACACGATGTCTGACACACCTACACACACACGCAGCACACATACCAACAACATTTGAGTACTAAGTAATCACATATTAGCATAATTAATAATAAAAAAAAAAAGCAAATAAATCAGAACTTTTTTTTTTGTGATCCTTAATATGGGAGACAACTCTTAAATTTAGGGCAAAAAAATAAATTATTGTCAGTAAAAAGAAAATAAACCACTCACACCAAATAAAATCAATGCCACACGTTATCAATTTTATTCAGTAAGTTATCAATGTGTAATTGTGTAATGGTTGTATTTATTTTAGCATTTTAAACTCTGAAAAACAATAAAATTAAAACGGTAGTAATATAGCCGTAGCTTCTAAATCTTGTACAATACTGACATCTGCCGTTTGCTGGGTTGCTTGATTTTGTAATTTGATTTTGTCAGTTTGGTATGGAGTTGGTTGAATGTTTTTACATATTCACTGATATGACCTGTTGAGTTGCTATGCTATTGAATTTAAAATGATGAGCATTGAAGTAAGTCATATGAATTAGTGAAAAAAGATTTTCAGGCTCAAGAATAAGTGTCTTTTCTCTAAAATGACATTTTGCCAAGAAAACTGATCTCTAAAAAGTAATTTCACTGAATAACCCCAAAAAAAAAAAAAAAAAAAAAAATTATTCTTCCTCAAGGCTTCATAGTCCTAGACCAGGGGTCGGCAACCTTTTGAAGCGGAAGAGCCAAAAGTTACAACTTTCAAAATTTCCCTGGTTTAAAGAGCCACTAACACTTTTTTATATCAAATATTTTATTTTTTTATTAAGATTATTAGTATTTGTTCAAGGAGCTGGAGAGCCGCATCTTGATATCTAAAGAGCCGCATGCGGCTCGCGAGCCGCAGGTTGCCGACCCCTGTCCTAGACCTAGGCCAGGGGTCGGTAACCTCCGGCTTGCGAGCCGCATGCAGCTCCTTTGATGTCAAGTTGTGCCTCTTCGGCTCTAGGCACAAATATTAATAATAATTTTTTGTTATTTTCAAAACTCATCAAAATATTGTTCTGCAACGCTTGGTAATGAATTAAATAATAATAAATTTAAACAATAAACACTCGCTATTCTATTAGAATATTTAGGTACTCCCTATTTTCAATGTACTTCCTATTAAATTGTTTATCCCGAATTGAAACATTCAACTATATGATGGATATCACAAAGAAACTAAATTAGCTAAATGTTAAATTACAAGGAAAGGAAAACTCAGCCTATGCCTTGCTTGAGAAGTGGATGTTTCGAAAAATAAATTACTTTTTTTTTGCTGAAGACACGGATAGTGGTAAATCACTTGATTTCGAAAAATCTGAAAATTTGTTTTTCATGAAACCAATGCAACGATTAGCATGAATTGCTTCAGCATTACAACAAACAAAACGAAGGATGGATTCACTGAGAGATTTGAGCAATTCATAATAAATGCAAGTACTCTGACGTTCATAGTAGACTCTCTCAACACAAAAACAAATGAGATTAACTTTGAGCTATTTAGAATTGATGCTGTTTTGCTTTAAATGCAATTGCTGGATTTAAAAACAACTCATTTGTGGAGAGGAAAATTCACAGAACTCAAGAGTAAGTAAAAGTAGTTGAAGGTCCAGTAAAACATGCACGTTACGTTGCACAACTGGACAGCTGTAAAAGAAATATCGCGAGTGGAGGCACTCATATGTGACGCATGGAATAGTCTTGCAGGGTGGTATAGTAACGTGGAGAAGTTGACATCGGGATCGCTGATGATCTTTAGGTCAAGATATTCGTGCTCGCAAGAGTTCTCTTACATGAATATAATAACAAGTTAAGTAAGAAGGCAGCTAACAAATAAAAATCAATGATTATAGCTATATTATTGGATTACTAATTTTATAATTATATATATATATATATATATATATATATATATATATATATATATATATATATATATATATTTATATATATATATATATATATATATATATATATATATATATATATATATATATATATATATATATATATATATATATATATATATATATATATATATATATATATAAACCATATGAATATACTAACTTATTAAACAATGTAGTTAACTAAGGAGTAATCTACTTTTTAGTCTTCAGCTTTACACATTAATCTCAGAAGCCCAAAATATCTTAACTTTGGCAAATAAAAATAAAAATATAGAGCTTACAAAAAAAAAAAAAAAAAAAAAAAAAAAAAATTAAAAAAAACATCGCTGATCAAAGATTCTAGGCGGTAAACATCCAAACGAGGTAAAACAATTGGGTCAGCGTCTCTAAAAATACATGACCTACTTCTATACGTAAACGTAAGCAGCGAATGTTGAATTAGTAAACTAGTCAGGTATCTCCCCCCCCCCCTCCCTCTACCCCTGGGGACCAGACGCTAGGGAGCCGTGGCTGACTCGCCGGGCGCTGTGTGTGTATACATGAGCACCCTAGACCGGTTTGTCTAGGCCCGTGTGAGTATTTACTTTAAGACCCCACCACTCCCCCGGGGCGGTGTGGGAGGGAGGTTGCAACTGAGCCGACTATTGTATGTACATCACCGCCCGCCAAAATAGTTTATCTTCCATTCGTTCCTTTGTCAGACACCCGCATCGGGTTGGAGTCAACTGTTGTCACTGGCTAACTAGGTAGTGGTTAGGGTTGCCGGTCTGCCACCAAAATAACGGGTTTGTTTACAGAGATATGTAAGACTGCTGGGATAAAAAAATAAATGAAGGAATTGGTCTATGGGAGATAACTGAAGGGAAATAACCGTGCGTGACCTATTGCTAATAATTTTGTAATGGGGTTAGTCAAAGAAAATCATGAGTTGTGTTTAAGTGATTGATGAATGTTCAAACTCAGTAATGGAGATCTACGATGAAGTATATTGGTGTCTGAAAGTTTTTAAGTGAATGTCGGAAAATATGAAGTCATATTTTTTTCGTCTATTAGTCTGTGAAAACTTGAGAAAAGCCTGGTGTATATATTTGATGATAGATAAACTAAAAGGTAGGGGGCATACAGATTACAATATTATATTTTTGTAAATATTGTATAATTATTAGTTTTCTATTCTTTAAAATTCACATAGGCCTATTTATTTCGTTTGGAATTTAATGTTCTCGTCTTCTTCGTCCTTAATTTTAACGTTTTAAAGATCCCCCCAACACAATATTATTAAATATACGCGTCGACTGGTTGCGAGTCATTTAGGCCTGCTTTTCTTATTGAATTTGCTTCTATAGCCTTTGTCCAACCAAGAACAAACTACAAGGCAGCAGTTGCTTGGTTTTGGAGTTGTCTCTCCAAGACGGGTGGCTGTCCCCAGATATCGAGCCTTATCTGCCCGAGGGTTCGAACTCGAGATTTGATATTCTAAATTTTAACGTTTGTTAGAATTAAACATTATTTTAGCCCACGTACCTGTTATTACAGTTCTTCAAGTTATACACATAGTATTTTTTTCGTCTATGCCTTTATCTTTTAGATCTCTATAGCAAAATACGAAATACAGGTTTCTTCTTTCACTATGAAAGCATGTTTCGCAACAACATAATTCATTTTCTACACTTGAAGAGAATTGAGAGACATGAAATATTAATACGAAAGGGTAAGACAGGTTGTATTTTTTAAATATTAAAAAAAAAATATAACTACATTGAACAGATAGCAAAAGAAAACAAATATCGAAAAAAAAATAGATTGCGTTTATTTTTCTTCATCGTTCTTAATTGTAAAGTTGGAAGGGATTTCCTCCAACACAATTAAGTATTACGTGTTAAATTGTTGTGCAACATATAGACCGTAGACGTAGCATGCTTTTTAAAAATTTGTTTCCATAGTTTGTGTCCAAAAAAAACAACAAAGTTTACGTCTTGTGAGGGTGTTAGTGTGTTTGTTTGTATGTGTATTGAAGGGTCTATATTTGTATAAATGTATGTAAGTAAAAGAGTGTGTGTTGGGGAGGGTATGTCTGTATGTGTGCGAAAGCTTGTGTGTTAAGTTAAGTGTATGTACCTGTATGTGCGTGACTGTTAGGTTACATCTTGATGTGTGCGTGTATGTTTGACTGAGTGCGTATGTGTGTGTTTAGGTCTGTGTTTGCGTGTGTGTTTGTGTGTGTTTAGGTCTGTGTATGTGTGTGTGTGTGTGTGTTTAGGTCTGTGTATGTCTGTGATCCTCGGTCTGTGTTTGCTTGTGTGTGTGTGTTTTAGGTCCGTGTATGTGGTGTGTGTTAAGCTGTGTGTGTGTGTTTTTAGGTCTGTGCATATGTGTGTGTGTGTGTTTGAGCCACTAAGCTGACAGCACCAGATCATATCACACGAAACACACGTCATCACTGACAGCCGACAGCTCAGCCAAGATAAGAATTCGTATATGTAACGGAACATAAGGGGGGGGGGGGGGTGTAAGCTCAAGGACAGACTGAATTTACAATAGTAGTATATTAGGTCACTTTTGGACCGATTTTGGGAGGGGGAGCCTGGCGCAAAGGTTATATAGCAAAATACTCGGAGGGGGATGCGCAGCCTGCCGCAGCCTGGCGCAAAGACATATAGTAAAATACTCCCAGCCTGGGGCAGACGGAGGGGGAGGGAGGGGGGAGGGGGAGAGGGGGAGTGGTGATGGGGGTGGGGGTGGAGAAGAGTGGGGTGGTGGGGGAGGGGTGGTGGAGAAGAGGGGGAGTAATGGTGAATACTCCCCAGCCTGGGACAACGAGATATAGTAAAATACTCCCAGCCTGGGGCAGACGGAGGGGGAGGGAGGGGGAGGGAGGGGGAGAGAGGGAGTAATGGTGGGGGTGGGGGAGAGGGGGTGGGGGAGAGGGGGTGGGGGAGTAGTGGTGACCTGGGGGTGGTGGTGGTGGCACACCATGGGGTATAATTCATTTTTGTTTCTTTGTATGTATGTTTAATAGTAAACCACGCCACCACCTAGCGGGGGTGGGGGAGAGGGGGTGGTGGTGGTTGAGAGGGGTGGTGGGGGAGTAATGGTGGGGGGTGGAGGGGAGCGCTAACGTGAACTTTGCATACCAGCCTTTAACCAGCCGTGCAACATGTGGTACATATCGATCCGCAATCCTTTGCTTTTGTCAATGGAGCAGGATGCGCAGGCGGGACAACGAGATATAGTAAAATACTACGCCAACTGGTGTTGGCGGAGCAGGAGGGTGGGTCACCTTTGGGTGACCTCGTGACGTAATCATTGACCTTGTGACGTAATTAATGACCTTGTGACGTAATCATTGACCTAGTTACGTAATTTTAATGCGTTTTTTAAATTAGTTTGTTTATATTGTGTAATTTTTATTGACGAGTTACGTAATAGGATTATTTGTTTGTATTTTTTATTTTGTTTATTTTTAATAAGTTTAATTAATTTGATTTTATTTTATAATTAGTTTGAATTTAATTACTTTGTTTAATTTGTGTAATTTTTATTCAAGAGTTACGTAATTTGCTTATTTGTTTGAAATTCATTTTAATTAATTTGATTTTAATTACTTTGTTTAATTTATTTATTTGATATATTTCTTTTCTTTGTTGTTTAATTTGTTGGTTTGTTTATTTGCTTGTATGTATGTTTAAAATTCTCCCCTACAACGCGAACGTATACTTTGTATAGGGACCATTCTCCAACACAACGAATGTTACAAAAATAGAACATTCATTAAAGATAACGATCAGGCGACAGCTGTGTTACTTATCGATCCGCGATCCTTTGTTGACACACGCTGCGCGGTTTTTAATGGGTATTATATCGATCGCAGCCGCTGGGCCATTACAGCATGATGTCCCACCTAATTAAATTGGTTATGCTTCACCGAGTTTCCCCCGCTCGGTTGACGGGTTATGGTAATTAACGACGTACATTAAGTGCCTCTCCGCGAAGCCACCGTTAAGTGTGGGAACACCTGTTACCACTTTCATTGATTTTTTCCCCCCGGTTGGGTCCCATGCTTTTCACTAACAGTTATACGGACTGTATCATAGGTTTTTCATCGAGTAAAGAAATAGTATTGATCGACCCGTGTCTAGTCTATGTTCCCATTAACCAACTGTGCAACAACTGTTGCGCGACCACAGCGTAGGATCTAATAATTACGCTGAGTAAGGACTTTGGTTGTAACTATTCGCTTATAGCGAGGGTCAGCGATGGTAAGGTGGTGGTAAGGTGGTGGTGGTGGTAAGGCGGTGGTAAGGTGGTGGTAAGGTGGTGGTAAGGTGGTGGTAAGGTGGTGGTGTGGTGGTAAGGTGGTGGTGGTAAGGTGGTGGTAAGGTGGTGGTAAGGTGGTGGTGGTAAGGTGGTGGTAAGGTGGTTGTAAGGTGGTGGTAAGGTGGTGGTGGTAAGGTGGTGGTAATGTGGTGGTAAGGTGGCGGTGGTAAGGTGGTGGTAAGGTGGGGGTGGTAAGGTGGTGGTAAGGTGGTGGTGGTAAGGTGGTGGTAAATTTGCTTAAGATTATAAACTGCAAGTTTTAAAAATCAACTAAGGTTCTATAACTCTATATATTTAAATACATTTTTTATTCAAACGAGTTTACTGTTCCTAATGTAAGTACATGTAAAGAGGGATTTCCTATAGATCTGTAATGAAGTAGGCCTTTTTGACTATGACTGGTCGTCCAGGTGTTGACATGATACACTTTTTTGAGATACACGTACACACACACACACATACACACAAACACACACACACACACATACACACACCTACACACACACACACACACACACACACACACACACACACGTACACACACACACACACACACACTTACACACTCACTCACACACACACACACACATGCGCGCGCGCGCGCGCGAAATTCATACTAGGTCGGTAAAGGCGGAGAGAACTTATAGGTATACATTATCATAGCGACAACAAAACCGACCCTTATTTTATTTACATGAAAGCGTGTTTTCCAAAAAGTCTCACCAGGCCGTTGTCATTTTCGCAGCGGGGTTTATTTTAAGTGCACCCCGTGCACGATTGTTTACATTTTAAAAGAAGTGTCGCGTGTCTTCCCCATAGGTCTTCCCTAATAGAGAAACGAGAGGAAAGACAACTGTTCTAAAATTAGAACAGACTTGTTTACACCCACGAGTATCGTCCCTTGTGAAACATATTCGCGTCAGAATCCTTAACTAAACATTAAATTTCTTTAACAAGTTAAAAATAATTTAGGAAGACAAGGGTTAACAACATTAGACGCCACCATTTTTGTTTCCTGTGACGACAAGGCACAATACACTTTTGTATTTTATGTCTCAAGTAGAGGGGTGGGATATTTTTTCTTTGTAAGAGTCTTGTAAACAAGGGGTAGAGGAAGCGATTACTAAGTAAGAGGGGAGAGAACGTGACGTACATCGCGATATTTGAAAACATGGCGATGTTTAACCTCAACCAAACAAGGCAATGAACCTAGAAGGAAGACGAATATATATCTTAGTCTTGCAGCAGATTACCTTCCCATGTTCGCTTTAGTATTACAGTTTTCATCAAACTTCTTTTTCACTTGAACTTCTTTAATTTTTAAGAAAGTTTACTTATACATAATACATTACGTCTAATGACATTTTTTTATTTTTACCACTCAATGTATTTTGTTTTTTCTATATCTTACATTGTCATCTTAATTTTTGATCACCTTAGTAAAAATTTGCTTAAGATTATAAACTTCAAGTTTTAAAAAACAACAACGTTATAGTACGTCGTGTCAAATGACACACCGTTTAAAATGTCTACATTTAAAGTTCACCAAAATAATGACGTAAAAACTAAATATGATATGACATTAGCATACATATCATTCAATCTAATCACTCTAAAGTACAAATCAATAATTTTTATTGATTAAGGGGCTGGGTGAGTTATTTTTATCACTATTCGCCCTACCCTTCACTTTGTCCGCAACCCCTTCCCCCTTCTCCCACCCCCTAAGATCAATACCAACCGATAGATACACACACCGTACCACTACCCACACTATACCTATTCCATTTAAGAGACAAAGGATGTATGACAAACCTACATTTATCTACATTCAATTAATGTCACAACCCCCTAGACACTACTCCAACAGACTGGGCTATGTAACTTGTAGGCACCACTCCTCAACGAATACCACATGCGCCCTAGCCATTGGCCGCCGCCCTCGCTCCCATCCCTAAACACATTAACAACCGATAGATAAACAGACCGTACGTCTACCCACACTATACCTATTCGCTTGGACAGACAAAGGACGTATGACAAAGTAACAGAAACATTTATCCGTCTTCGTTTACTGTCACAGGTGACAACGTTCCCATCCAACTCCAAAACATCCAATTTCGAATCCAGCCTCGTTGAAAACTCCCCTGACCCTAGTTTAACTTTGCCTTACCGATTCCAAAACAGTCCTGTACCAAACATCCATGTACCAATTTTGAAACCTGTCTTGTTGAAAACAAAGACCGTCCCACTCTAGTGTAAACTCTACCCCGACCAACTCCGAAACAGGGATGGTCCACGTTTGAAACCCGCCTCGGTGAAAACAAAATCCTTCCCACTCTAGTATAGACTCGACCCCTAACACTTCCAAAACATCCCTGTACCTACTTTGAAACACGCCTCTGTGAAACTCAAACTCCCCCGACGCTAGTTTAAACTCTTCCCTCATCACTTCCAAAACATGCCTGTAACAACTTTGAAACACGCCTCGGTGAAAACTTCACCGACCCTAGTATGAACACGGTACCAACCCCTTCCAAAACATCCATGTACCAACTTTGTAACCTGCCTCGGTGAAAACTTCACCGACTCTAGTATGAACTCTACACCTACCGATTCCAAAACATGCATGTTCCGAGTTCAAAACCAACCTTCATCGACACTAGTATGAACTCGGCTACCAACAATTCCTAAACCTGCATGTACCAACTTTGTAACCTGCCTCGGTGAAAACTTCACCGACCCTAGTATGGACTCTACGCCTACCGATTCCAAAACATGCATGTTCCGAGTTCAAAACCATCCTTCACCGACCCTAGTATGAACTCGGCTACCAACAATTCCTAAACATGCATGTATCAACTTTGCAACCTGCCTCAGTGTTAACAAACTCCATGACCCTAGTATGAACTCTACCCCTGTCCATTCCTAAACATGCATGTCCCAACTTTGTAACCTACCTGGGTGAGAACTTCACCGACCTAGTATGAACTCTACCCCTGTCCATTCCTAAACATGCATGTACCAACTCTGAAACCTACATCGGTGAAAACTTCACCGACCCTAGTATGAACACAGCCCCTAACAATTCCAATGATGCATGTACGAACTTTGAAACCACCCTCGGTGTAACCAAAACACCTCCGTCCCTAGTGTAAACTCTACCGCATCCAACTCCTAAACATGCATGGTCCGAGTTCAAAACCCAACCTTCACCGACACTAGTATGAACTCGCCTACCAACAATTCTAAAACATGCATGTATCAACATCACTCTGTGTTAACAAAACTCCCGCGACCCTACTATAGACTGGACCCCTAACAATTCTAAAACATACATGGACTAGTCTCGAACCCTGCCTCGGTGAAAACGTCACCGACTCGTGTATAAAATCTGTCCCAACCAACTCCAAACCTTTCCTGCGCACCCGAATAAAAATAACTCACCCAGCCCCTTAATCAATAAAAATTATTGATTTGTACTTTAGAGTGATTAGATTGAATGATATGTATGCTAATGTCATATCATATTTAGTTTTTACGTCATTATTTTGGTGAACTTTAAATGTAGACATTTTAAACGGTGTGTCATTTGACACGACGTACTATAACGTTGTTGTTTTTTAAAACTTGAAGTTTATAATCTTAAGCAAATTTTTACTAAGGTGATCAAAAATTAAGATGACAATGCAAGATATAGAAAAAACAAAATACATTGAGTGGTAAAAATAAAAAAATGTCATTAGACGTAATGTATTATGTATAAGTAAACTTTCTTAAAAATTAAAGAAGTTCAAGTGAAAAAGAAGTTTGATGAAAACTGTAATACTAAAGCGAACATGGGAAGGTAATCTGCTGCAAGACTAAGATATATATTCGTCTTCCTTCTAGGTTCATTGCCTTGTTTGGTTGAGGTTAAACATCGCCATGTTTTCAAATATCGCGATGTACGTCACGTTCTCTCCCCTCTTACTTAGTAATCGCTTCCTCTACCCCTTGTTTACAAGACTCTTACAAAGAAAAAATATCCCACCCCTCTACTTGAGACATAAAATACAAAAGTGTATTGTGCCTTGTCGTCACAGGAAACAAAAATGGTGGCGTCTAATGTTGTTAACCCTTGTCTTCCTAAATTATTTTTAACTTGTTAAAGAAATTGAATGTTTAGTTAAGGATTCTGACGCGAATATGTTTCACAAGGGACGATACTCGTGGGTGTAAACAAGTCTGTTCTAATTTTAGAACAGTTGTCTTTCCTCTCGTTTCTCTATTAGGGAAGACCTATGGGGAAGACACGCGACACTTCTTTTAAAATGTAAACAATCGTGCACGGGGTGCACTTAAAATAAACCCCGCTGCGAAAATGACAACGGCCTGGTGAGACTTTTTGGAAAACACGCTTTCATGTAAATAAAATAAGGGTCGGTTTTGTTGTCGCTATGATAATGTATACCTATAAGTTCTCTCCGCCTTTACCGACCTAGTATGAATTTCGCGCGCGCGCGCGCGCATGTGTGTGTGTGTGTGTGTGAGTGAGTGTGTAAGTGTGTGTGTGTGTGTGTACGTGTGTGTGTGTGTGTGTGTGTAGGTGTGTGTATGTGTGTGTGTGTGTGTTTGTGTGTACGTGTGTGTATGTGTGTGTGTGTGTACGTGTATCTCAAAAAAGTGTATCATGTCAACACCTGGACGACCAGTCATAGTCAAAAAGGCCTACTTCATTACAGATCTATAGGAAATCCCTCTTTACATGTACTTACATTAGGAACAGTAAACTCGTTTGAATAAAAAATGTATTTAAATATATAGAGTTATAGAACCTTAGTTGATTTTTAAAACTTGCAGTTTATAATCTTAAGCAAATTTACCACCACCTTACCACCACCACCTTACCACCACCTTACCACCACCTTACCACCACCACCTTACCACCACCTTACCACCGCCACCTTACCACCACATTACCACCACCTTACCACCACCACCTTACCACCACCTTACAACCACCTTACCACCACCTTACCACCACCACCTTACCACCACCTTACCACCACCTTACCACCACCACCTTACCATCACACCACCACCTTACCACCACCTTACCACCACCTTACCACCACCTTACCACCGCCACCTTACCACCACATTACCACCACCTTACCACCACCTTACCACCACCTTACCACCACCACCTTACCACCACCTTACCACCACCTTACCACCACCTTACCACCACCACCACCTTACCACCACCTTACCATCGCTGACCCTCGCTATAAGCGAATAGTTACAACCAAAGTCCTTACTCAGCGTAATTATTAGATCCTACGCTGTGGTCGCGCAACAGTTGTTGCACAGTTGGTTAATGGGAACATAGACTAGACACGGGTCGATCAATACTATTTCTTTACTCGATGAAAAACCTATGATACAGTCCGTATAACTGTTAGTGAAAAGCATGGGACCCAACCGGGGGGAAAAAATCAATGAAAGTGGTAACAGGTGTTCCCACACTTAACGGTGGCTTCGCGGAGAGGCACTTAATGTACGTCGTTAATTACCATAACCCGTCAACCGAGCGGGGGAAACTCGGTGAAGCATAACCAATTTAATTAGGTGGGACATCATGCTGTAATGGCCCAGCGGCTGCGATCGATATAATACCCATTAAAAACCGCGCAGCGTGTGTCAACAAAGGATCGCGGATCGATAAGTAACACAGCTGTCGCCTGATCGTTATCTTTAATGAATGTTCTATTTTTGTAACATTCGTTGTGTTGGAGAATGGTCCCTATACAAAGTATACGTTCGCGTTGTAGGGGAGAATTTTAAACATACATACAAGCAAATAAACAAACCAACAAATTAAACAACAAAGAAAAGAAATATATCAAATAAATAAATTAAACAAAGTAATTAAAATCAAATTAATTAAAATGAATTTCAAACAAATAAGCAAATTACGTAACTCTTGAATAAAAATTACACAAATTAAACAAAGTAATTAAATTCAAACTAATTATAAAATAAAATCAAATTAATTAAACTTATTAAAAATAAACAAAATAAAAAATACAAACAAATAATCCTATTACGTAACTCGTCAATAAAAATTACACAATATAAACAAACTAATTTAAAAAACGCATTAAAATTACGTAACTAGGTCAATGATTACGTCACAAGGTCATTAATTACGTCACAAGGTCAATGATTACGTCACGAGGTCACCCAAAGGTGACCCACCCTCCTGCTCCGCCAACACCAGTTGGCGTAGTATTTTACTATATCTCGTTGTCCCGCCTGCGCATCCTGCTCCATTGACAAAAGCAAAGGATTGCGGATCGATATGTACCACATGTTGCACGGCTGGTTAAAGGCTGGTATACAAAGTTCACGTTAGCGCTCCCCTCCACCCCCCACCATTACTCCCCCACCACCCCTCTCAACCACCACCACCCCCTCTCCCCCACCCCCGCTAGGTGGTGGCGTGGTTTACTATTAAACATACATACAAAGAAACAAAAATGAATTATACCCCATGGTGTGCCACCACCACCACCCCCAGGTCACCACTACTCCCCCACCCCCTCTCCCCCACCCCCTCTCCCCCACCCCCACCATTACTCCCCCTCTCCCCCTCCCCCTCCCTCCCCCTCCCTCCCCCTCCGTCTGCCCCAGGCTGGGAGTATTTTACTATATCTCGTTGTCCCAGGCTGGGGAGTATTCACCATTACTCCCCCTCTTCTCCACCACCCCTCCCCCACCACCCCACTCTTCTCCACCCCCACCCCCATCACCACTCCCCCTCTCCCCCTCCCCCTCCCTCCCCCTCCGTCTGCCCCAGGCTGGGAGTATTTTACTATATGTCTTTGCGCCAGGCTGCGGCAGGCTGCGCATCCCCCTCCGAGTATTTTGCTATATAACCTTTGCGCCAGGCTCCCCCTCCCAAAATCGGTCCAAAAGTGACCTAATATACTACTTACAATACTGTAACAAGGCATAGGTGAATTAAAACTCAATGACATACTACATTTCCAATCATGAAAAGCTCACTACAAGAATCTTTTTGAGAATAGACGTACAATCATTTTGTTATAATTTAAATCAATCTACGCCAAGGATTAAACATGATAAGTACCTTTTCTAATCTAAAAAAAAGTTAATTTATCTGTCCCTTTGCTTAGTTCGTGGTCGAACTACCCCCCCCCCCCTCCCCGAAGAGATGCCTGGAAGAAACTCAGGGAAGAAACGGTTCAACATCGACGACACTCTGTTTTCAACATGTTATCTCTCAGTTTATTACTGAATAAATTGATTTTTAAATTAAAATGTCATTCTGATTAAAATTAGATATTCTTGCATTGGCAATGAACAAGAAATATCTGGAGAGATATATCGAAATAGCTGCATTATTATTATTACAAGGTATGTAATGAACCCACAGACAAAAAAGCTAACAAATATATTTCTTATACAGTCTATTTCAATGACTGTAGTAAGTGGTAGAATCTCCGAGGCTCATAATGGGTAAAAATAAACGTTTTACACACACACACACACACACACAATCTCTCTCTTGCTGCATATCTGAGTCACCAATGGGATTACCAATGAGTCACCACTCTTATCATATGAGTTGTCACCACTTCTCATCACACCATGAACAGTATCGGGTTGATGATATTTAAAAAAAAAATCTCATTAACAAATACAACAGCAACGTTGAAGGATAACTGAAGTATAGCTGTCAAGCAACGTACAGGTTAGCGCATGTTTAAATTGGCAGAAAATGGTACCGTGTTTCATGGAGTATAAAATTACCTGTATTATGATAAAGTATAGCCATTTAAGATTCTCATATTGTGATAGTTATATTTGTAATTTTTATTTTATAATTTTCGCATGAATGCAACAACTAATACAATTGTTGTACAGTTTAAATTAACGAAGCTGTAATATATTTTAAAAATATATTTGATGAAAAAAAGGACGCTTTGACCTTAGGTCGAAGAAAGTTTTAATAAAAAAAATGTTTTCGCTAATGCGACCTACAATTCTACTGTTGTAAGGTTTGTTTTGTGAATTTCAAATATACCTGAGCATTAAATTATTTAACACCAAAATTTAAATGTTTTAAAAGAGAAGAAAAGTGTAAAAATTATACAGACATATTTTAATTGGAGTCTTCTAGAATTTTCTAATTATCGTTTTTTTTATAAAGAAATACAAAAGCGAATTCAAAATGTATCTTTACATCTTTTTTTTTAATAATTCACGTCCTTAATTATAATAGTTTCACTTATTACTAGATCTAAGTTGAAAAAAAGAAATATGCTAAATTTAGTATTTCGTGACCTAAGCAGGTCAAAGGTCACGTGAGTAAGGGGAAATAAAACAAAAGGTGAGGACGCCTCCATTAAACGATATCAGTGATGGATGCAGGAAGCGGCAACACGGGATGTCTTGCCCACAAAGTTCGGTAACTCCAGATGCAAGGGAGTTGTCCTTCCCTGTCAGCAATGCGAAACTTGGGTCTTTAATGTCATTTTTGAAATTGGAATGTTGTTTTTTTTCTGGGGATTTTCGGGATTGCTGAAAGGGTGGGGCTCTGTTTACGTCATGTTTTTTTTTTCTTGACGTCTTTATGATGTTTCAAAGCTATTTTTCTTGATATCTTTCTGATGTTTTATAACTACTTGCTTCTAAAGTCTTTTTAAAGTTTTAAAAATACTGTTTTCTGATGTTTTTGTGTTGTTCTTTTTAAAATGTTAAATGGCTTTGAAGAAATAATTAAATCGTTACTGTCCAATTTTTATAGTTTGCACATCTTAAATGCATAAAATACATCAAACCATTAAAAAAATTCGTTTCCTGCAGTAAAATAAATATTTTTTTTTCGTTTTCTCAGATCTACAATTAATAAACATGTGCTTAATCGATCTCACATTACCAGAATGATCATTATAGTTCAGATAACTTACATACACAACTTAGTATAATTAATTATTTCCTGTTAATGACTCCATTACAAAACTAATCAGTATCACCTAATTAATCAGCTGTCTGTTTCTACATTACAAATTCGGCTTAACTAAATGTCTTAACTAAATACTAAACATTAATTAGTAACCTAATTTACCAGTACCATAAATCAATCCATCAAATTCACATTTACCAATCAATCACTTAGGTACTCAGTTGACACGTTTATTTGTCCTAATACATTTTACGTGACCATGGGTAAAGCCAATACTAAACTATCTACATGGTAACCACATATTACTAGCAATCATGACTCTACCACAAAAGAGTTCAACACAAAATTATGATATGAATATTATGGAAATTAAATGTGAAAGTCAATGTTATTACTCATTCTTCCGAGTAATTTTATAAATAATAATTACATTTAAAAACTATATCGCTATCTAAGCCCCCCCCCCCCCCCCATTCACCCCGTAGACGAATAATTACAATTTTTCATTACCAAAATAACATTTTATTTCTATAATTTAGCTTAATGAAGTAGGTTGAAATGAATTTAATCTTGTAATATTCCCTAAGGAAAACGCGCACAATTTTAAATCAGATTCTTTTCTATTCAGACGATGTTCTTAAGAAATATTATAAATTAGCTACAAAAATTCAATTTATTTAACAAGAAATTCACAAAATCAACTTACATATTTTCTCAGCAGTAGTTACCGTTCCTGCGGCTGTTACGAAATCACTAGCCGTTACCAAGGGTTCAATTTAACCAAGCCGCTTATCCCCCTTGGCAAGTCAGATTTATAGTGAAAAAAAAACAAGGGAGGTTATCACTTGTTTACAAGTCACAACACCCACCCTCACAACCTGGGGCGGCGTCAAATTTTATATTCAGCTATAATATACGTTTAACTTTTCTTTCGTTTTTTTTCTTCGTTTTTCTCTTTTTTATACGAGCTCGAGATTTTTTAAAATTAGACACAGAAAAAGGGGAGAGAACTAGAGATGAAATAAATCCAATATGAATATTATATTAAACTAAATTTTTTTACCTGTTCACCGTGAAGGGGTTAAAGATATTGCGTGCGTTTTTGTTGGTTTCGATAGAATTGAGATATCCTACTGAATTCGTTTTTGTAGATAGTAAAAAAAGAAACGCGAGTAGAAAATATATAGGTGACTGGAACACACGCATAGATAGACAAAACCTCAAACCAGCGGTTTTATAGACACACACTTTACACAAGTGCAGACACACCCAATTAAAAAAACACACCCACAGCTACACGCGGAGGTGAGATTCGACGTTTTAAATAACACGCGCACAAATACATACGGCAACACAATGCTCGCCATACACACATACTGAATCATACCGTTCAGTTTAAGTTAAGCTCTCATATACTCTATTAGCAATAACCCCTCACTTCATCCATATCCAACCAATTTTCTTAACTCGTGATCATTATAAACGTATTCAAAACAGCAAAGCCCACACACTCCTATACACGAACTCCAATGTTTCTCCTAATAATCAGACACAGGTATTCATCATCTACTTAACGCAATCAAAGATAACTTATTACTATACTAATTTCAATAGGTTTTTTTGTTGGTTATTGTGTTTTGAAAACAGCTATATAGTAAAAACTACATTACATTAACTAAAATAAAATATACAGGAACGACAACTCTGTCAGCGTGTTGTGGGAAGGGAGTTAACCGCCTGTTTATCTATGGTAAGAAGGGAGGCAAGTGTGGTGCAGTGGTGTGACGTCACATTTGTTTACAGAAGATAATGCTTTGATTGTTGTTCAAACACTTCTAACTGATAACTTATCTCACATTTTGGTTCTGTGTTTACAAACTCGTTTATTTAGAAAGATTACAGCTGGATTAAGCTTACACTTACTCCCCACTTAGCTCATTAAGATATATATATATATATATATATATATATATATATATATATACGGGTCTATATATGTATATATATGTGTAAATAAAAAATAAAGCAATATATATATATATATATATATATATATATATATATATATATATATATATATATATATATATATATATATATATATATATATATATATATATATATATATATATACATATATATATATATATATATATATATATATATATATATATATATATTGCTTTATTTTTTATTTACACATATATATACATATATAGACCCGTATATATATATATATATAGGCCTATATATATATAGGCCTATATATATATATATATATATACATATACATACACACATATATATATATATATATATATATATATATATATATATATATATATATATATATATATATATATATATATATATATATATATATATATATATATATATATATATATATTTATATTTATATATATATATATATAAACACACGCACACTAATTGAATCTTACCTTAAAAATACAAGTCAGTTTACTTCTTTACTATTGTCTGTTTTATCACTGAGTATATAATGTCATTTTAGCAGCTGAATATATTGTTGCTCGTTCGTAATTGATTCATAATTAATTTTAACGTAATACGTTACAATTTTTCTATAACGAAATACAGCGTAAACCAGGAAGCTTATATTCAAACGATTCTAGTACTTCAGAAATCTACGGTTAAAAAGCCAACTAACTTTTCTGACCGTGTATCCCTTTTCATAAGCTAAGGTGATGAAATTGTTGACAATGTTAATCACCATGTTGGTGGCAGTCTTTGGCCGGAATTTGGTAGCGGTTACTAGCCGGAAGTTGACTGAGATTTCACACACCACGCCCACATGACTGAGCTGATGAATGTAACTGTAACATGGGTTTTCATTGGGTGTGTTCAAGTGTGTGAGCGTTTGGAAAGTTAATTGCTCACTATAGTTGTATAAAATATTCATTAGAATTTCACTCATCTCAGTTGTTTTATATTTAGATCAAAACGTTGGGTGTGTGTGTAAGTGTGTGTGTATTTTTTTTTGGAAAAAAAAAGGGGGGGGGTGAGGATGAGATAAACAGAAATGCTTACTTGCAGAATTGAGATGATCGTAATACAACAATACCATTACTTTAATTTTTTTTTAATTTACTTGACAAAATTTCAATAACTTCGTTGCTTGAGCTACTTTTGTAGTAGATAATAAACTACTTTTTATCTTTTCGTAAGAGTCAATCTTAAAAAAAGAAATTCTTGGCTCTTCTCATCGCATTTCGGAAATGTCCGGAAATTTCCGGAAATTGACTGTATTAACTCCCTGGACACAATAGGCAATGTATGTATGGATACAATGTTTTGGTTATTCATTGTATCGATACCATTTTATGGATATAGGCCTACTCTTTATCAGCAATGGTGTGTCGATACGATGATATAGGTATTCTTTGCATCTCATTATTGGTTGCTTTTTAGTATTATTCGCTCTATCGATATCATGTTACCGTTTCACCAAACGTATTCAATGTGCATACATCTGAAACCAGCTGTGATATTTTCTGAACATAACATTACAAGAACAGTTGTTTGGACTCTCAATATGTCATGTGAACAGAAAGATCGAAATGCAACACAAGTAATATAGGACTGTTTTCTAAGGTACTCGCACAAACAACATTGGTACTGGATGAAATGTACCTCACCTATTTAAAACGCGTCGTATTTTAATCCAGTCAATATTGTATTTATAAGTCCACATCAACATATGTTATGTGTTTATTATGCCCACGCACGATTGGCTAAACATTTTGCAACATAACATTGAGGTATTAAAACATATTTTATTTTCGTTGTTTTTAAACAAGTCACGAAGTTCTAAATAGAATATTTTAAGAAGGCGTCCCTTCTTTGTTGTGAGGGTCTTTGTCTCTGGTGGGCTTCTTTCTAAGCCGATTACACTAAAATAAAACCTGAAGATGAATGAGGTAGAACTAAAATGAAAAATAATTTCAAAGAAAAGAAATACAAAAAATTTAATCTTCTGTGGTGTCTTAAAATAAAAACACATTTCCAAAATGGACCCAATGATATATTACCTACCCCCGTCTAAGAGCTATAGGCAAACAATGAGAAATATTTTTGTGTTAAGTATTGTTTCCATCTTGTGAAATCGATGAAAAAAAACAACAACTCATTTTCAAAGTTGAATCTTCTCGTGCAAGTTTGGAATAACCAATATTTTTTTTAAATATCTCATGTTTTTCAAGTTGCTTTGTAATTTTTTTTTGTAGCTCTAATACTTTATAATAAAAGAAACACATATTGTCCAATTTAAAAACAAGGCATTTTTCTTCAGAATTTTTTTATTTTGAACGTTATAAAAAGAAAGTAAAATATTTTATCAAATATATAAAAAAAATCACATAGAAAACAAAAACAATTAAAGAAAAGAAGAAAAGAATCCGTACTCTAAAGCTAATATACCACAAAAATAATAAGCAAACAGACATGTAGAAGTTGAGCCCTGACATAGCCCCCCCCCCCCCCCCCACCCCTCCTTCCCCCTTTACCTAACAAACAACAGCTAGCAAACGAAACAAAAACACACGCACGTAATTAGTTAGCTGAAAATTAAAATCCCCAACCTGACACCGAGGGAGCTTTGAAGCAGAAAGAAAATATCCTTGTGATTCTGACATCAAAAGTTCGCCGTAATCCAAAATTAGCCATGACAAAAAAATCTTTAAAAATATGTCTAAATCAGATTTGAACGTTTTCCTTGTAATTATAATAAAAAATGACAATATTGTGTTATGGATTTACCAGACTAGACTACAGGAGAAGAAATGTAAAATAAACATTAATTGTATATCAAATGTATTGTAGAGATTTATCTTGTCATCAGATTAGCTGGCTTTAATTTAGGCATAAACTTTATGATAAAGATTTTCGGATGATTATAATCAATTATAAAACTTGAGTTTAAACTTTATACAATGCTGCAAGTAATAGGGACATGTTTGTATTCAGCCCAACACAAGAATAGATGGCGATATCGAAATGCAAATCCTTTAAGAAATAACTTCATGAATTAAAATTGATCAATCTCTTTAGTCAATACTTCTGATCATTACGCGAGTCAAAACAGAATGTTACAAAAGAAAAGTAAGTAAAATTGCAAACGCAACATTATTTCAGCCTCTGATACATAAAAATAATGAAAGTGTGTTTATAATCTCAACACCGGGCTGTTAGTTTAGTCTAAGAATTTGAATGACCCACAAAAAAACCCAAAAAACATGTGAGCTACTGAAATGAAGAAAATATTTCTGATTGTATGTAACAAGTATGCGATTTCTGAATTTGTATGTTCTTCTATGTGTCAGTGTGAGATGGTGTGTTTGTAAGGAGCAAGCCCAACATTTAGCTTCTATTTTAGAAAATATAGATTAAAATTAATTATACTGAAATGTTCGCTCTGGGCGAATCACAGTTCCGTAGCAACGATTTCTTAAGCAATTTCAAACGGAAGCCACTTCATCCGTCATCAACTTTGTTAAAAATATACATGCAACTACCTTAACCTCAATATAACAAATTTCGGATTCATAGGACATAAAAAAAACAAAAAAAAAACACGGCCTCGTAAACGCTAAATAAACACTAAAGTACTGAAAAAATAAAATGGATGATTTTTCCCGAGATCACCGCAGAGTCTAATATCATGCACCGGATTACAAACAGAGAAGGATTCTTTGAAGATCTCCCTGCTTTATCGCTCACGTCCTCAGGATTACGTCCGCGATCAAATCGAGCCCGACGTTTTTATACCGATCTCAAACGTTCGACCACTAAAGGGTTTCTTGTCTAAATTCTAGTTTGTCCAACATCATTGATGTTTTTTGTTTTTACGTCTCCTCCTTCAGTGTTGAATTTTTTTAAAACATAAAAATGGTTGATAATTTGAATGTTAACGTTTTAAAACTACACTTGACATTTTCAGAGTTGAATCTGAAAATACCACAAAATGCTTTGTCTTGAGAAGGATATTTCTCTAGAAGGCTCAAAGTCAGCATTTTCGCTGCTTCTGTGTATTCCGATAACAATTAGTGCTGACTAGTTCATGATGTAATTTTACAGAAAATTAGTAGTTAAACATAGTACCGTATCAAATACGAAAAGATTAACATTAAACTAAAATGAAACAGAAAAAAAAATACATGGATAAGTATTGTCATTTTGTCCTTTGCGTGGTGAGAGGAAAGTTATAGATATAGATCTATGTTAAACCAAAATGTTTGAAAATAAACCTGAAAAATATGAACCGAAATAAACAATAAAGGAATGAAGTTAATTAAAGCAACGGAACAAGATTATTGTGTAATATTAATCAACTTAATTAGGACCAAAGTCTCTTTCAGGCATCTTCGTAGAGAGAAGGAACCCCACCCCCGAAACACTTCTATTGCCCCCCCCCCCCCCATCCTCCCCCAACCAAATAAATTTATAAAGACAATATATACTCTTAGCAGTGTCCGCACCACAACCCCGGAAAATTTATTCCCCCCCCCCCCTCCCCACCGAAATTTTCAAGTGCTCCCCGGAGAAAGAGCCTGAAACACTGATTAGGAATAGGACTAGTGTGTTAACGTCACAATTCTACACATCAAAATAGAATATGTTTAAATTCAATGTTACATGTGTAAAGACTGGCTACCATACTTGTAAAGTAAGACTTAAACAGAACTTTGACATACTCTATTTATACGTCAGCCCGAATTCCCCAAAAAATCTAGATCTGTCAGTGAGCATTATAAAAGTGATTTGTTAGCTGTAACTCACGTTACCACTCGCGCGCGTGCGGCCGTCATACCTGTATGAAGATCTACACCTGCTGAGTTATGAGCCACAGGTACCTGGTCTTATCCACCATCTACCTATGCCGGCAGGCCAGTTTTGGTTGGTAACTTATCTGATAAAATCACCGCACGAACTACCTACAGCTCGGCTCCGGTGTGTTTAACTAGGGCCGCCTCGTGATCGTAAACAGATCGTTGTCTTGACGAAATATGTATAGGTAGGAAAAATGTAAGGGTAAACAAAATATTGTAAACAGTGGCAGTAGGGATAAACCCTACCCCAGAGATACACAAATATTATATATATATATATATATATATATATATATATATATATATATATATATATATATATATATATATATATATATATATATACATGTAAGTGTGTGTGTGTGTCTTTGTGTATGTCAAGCAGGGAAATAATGCTTAGACTTGTCATTTCGTAGAATTATGACTTCAACCTTCGATGGGGTGGGTAGCTGAGGATTTTTTTTTCGTTTTGTTTTTATTATTTGAATTCGACTTTGATACTTTAAAAAAAATCGATTTATTTTATATTACAGTTATATGAAAAATGTATAGAACGGCGTGACATAGCGGTAGAGAGCTAGACTGCTAACCCAGTAGTCTCGAGTTCGAATCCGGGAATGTTACTGAGTCCACCCAGCTGTGATGGGTACCTAACTCAAACGAAATAAAACAAAGGCGGCTCAACAAAGTGTTGACTACACTATCCCTTCATATGCCGAGGTCTCTGAAACAGATGAACTCTACTTCATCTGCCCTAAGTGTCATGTGCACGAACGGCAAAAATGATGATGAAGAAAAATGTAGTTATTTTTAAATATTTTAAATATTATAATTAACACCCAGTTTGTTATAGCTGCAAATTTGTTGGAGTATGGCAACGCTAATCCATGTTTCTTTGTATTTCTCTATATTTATATTTCTGTTCTTCATGATACTGTCTTCAACAACAAAAGGCGAACAGCTTAGTAATAATATACGTAGGGGAATGAACTCTGCTGAAAAGAAGGTCGTGATTGAAGAAAGCATTATTTTCACCGCCTCGAAGAATAGGATCTTTGGAGCGACTCGCCCTTTCATTATATAGAACGGTATTGTCACTGTCTAGAAGTCTTGCGTAAGATGGGAACGAAGGGAAATTAGAAAACTGAACAAATGAGAAGTCGCGCAGAGTTATTCCGGCTTGTGTATAAAGAAGAAGAAAAAAAGATTTTAAGGACATATTTTTTTTATCAATGTAAAAAAAAACTGTTTAAAAATTCATGTTAACGTTTTATTGTTTTTGCGTTCGAAGCAATAAATCAATATTTTATAATTTTTTGTGTTTGTTTTAGCAAAACATAAGAACATTTTTTTAAATATCCCATAAACAAGATGATATATACATATAAATTAATTTAAAACCCTAACAATCACAACAGAACCGTTTTACTTGTTTGATAAACGTATTTAACAAACAATGTTTAAAATACCCTGAATAATTAGAAGTACTAATAGGCAAATACTTAAAATCGCTACAAAGCTCAATTAAACGGTTTTTTAAAAATTCAACGTGTTGCAAAATACTTTAGTGAGAAAGTTCTGAAACATAGTGAAGAGCCTCTGATAATTAGAAAGGAAGGATCAAATATATATATATTTTTTGGGCTACCCGCGTAGTCTCAAAGTTACGAACAGCAAATTGTTACCTTTTTGTTACACCCGAAGTCAACATTAAAATTTCAAACCATTAGAAATTGAAATTCTGCTTATTAATAAAATATGTAAATTTAAGAATAAAATTAATAACTCAGTGTTTAATAATTAATGTTTGAATACAAATTTTTGAAACGCTTAAACAAAATAACATATACACGTATAAGCAAGATATGTTAGTACTCTACAGTCTGTTGAGATTTTTCAGAAAGAAGTTTGTGTGTGGGTTGACGTGTGGGTTGAAGTGCAATGGACTCATCCAAAACATCAACTTTTCTTCATAAGCGTAAGAGTAAAACTAAAGTTCACGAGGGAAAAAGAGGACAAAAACTGTCTCGGTTAACTAAGACAAGTAATTTTAATAAAAAATAACTTCTATTCAACTAAAAGGAGACAAGACTTATTTCCCTTGATTGTTCGCAAAATTCCGTCAACTGTTTATAAAATTACAGCGCTTAATTTTTATTTTGTTACCAGATTTTTTGTTCTACACTCCCAACAGGCAAATAATCAATTTGCTTATCCCGCGATGTAAGACACGAAAATTGAATCAACCCTCCCATCGATTGGGATAATTCGATTTAATCCGGGCTTTGCTGCTGATCAGAAACGCCGGAAGTTGGCGAAAAGTTTATCGATGACCGCTTGCCTGATAGACGAGGGAGCAATCGATTGTTTGTTTTTGATATTAGAGTATCTGGTGCATGTCATGACATTTGGGCCTGATTTATCTGACATCTTAGTATTTGGAGGTGGTGCATGTCATGTCATTTAGGTCTGGCATCTTAGTATTTGGAATTGGTGCATGTTATGTTATTTGCATCTGACATCTTAGTATTTGAAGTTGGCACATGTCATGTCATTTGGGTCTGACATCTTAGTATTTGGAATTGGTGCATGTTATGTCATTTAGGTCTGCCATCTTAGTATTTGAAGTTGGTGCTTGTCATGACATTTGGGTCTGACATCTTAGTATTTGAAGTTGGCACCCGTCATGTCATTTGTGCCTGAAATCTTAGTATTTGAAGTTGGCACACGACATGTCATTTGAGTCTGACATCTTAGTATTTGAAGTTGGCACACGTAATGTCATTTGTGTCTGACATCTCAGTATTTGAAGTTGATGAATGTCATATTATTTTGGTATGACATCTTGGTATTTGAGTTAGTGCACGTCATGTCATTTTAGGCGATATAAGACATTTCAAAATATTTTGACGAAGAATTTTTAATTCGACACATGCAGCGCTATCGAATCTAATTGAAAAAAAATGTTTCGCCATCCGAGTTATTCAATTAAAAAAATATTTTGTTTTGATCTAGTTTCCACAGTTTAAAAAGAATTATTTTGTTTCCTTTTCTCTGAATTTCCTGTTCAAACAAATAAAAACGCTGTTTATTTTTTTTCCAGCATTCCATCATTTCCTATTAAAAATATTTAGTTTTACCGTAATTTTTTTTATAGTTTTCTTGGCATTTCAAGTTATAACAATAATTTTTGACAATCTAGTATTTCAAAATTTCATTTTTATAAAATATCCAAGTAAGCATATTTCAAGTTTAAAAAAAATATTTTGTATTATTATTAAGGTATTACAATTTTTAATATTCTTGGATTTCAAGTTTAAATATTTTTAAATAACCAAGTATTTCAGGTCTAAAAAATTATTTGGACTAATATTCTAGCATTTCAAGTTTTACAATTTTTGACATTCTAGAATTTTTTGAACAAAACTTTAACTGGGATATTCTGGTATTTCAAATGTTTATGAGATCTTGACCGTGAGACACATACAGATATTTCTGATATTTTGATTTATCAACAATGAATATGTGAAACTTGATAAAATAATAAACACGTGTTTTGTTACTCACGTTTAAAAGTGTTGACATTTAATATACAATATAAGCGTGCTATGGCTTTAGCAAGAACTATGATTTTTTCGACATTCACAGTTGGTTGATATTAGGCCAAACCAGGGATAACCAAATACTGGTTAGATGCTTTTGTATAAAAAGTTAATTCATGACAATATAAATATGAGTAGATTTCAATGAATATAAGAGTAGGTTTCAAAACGTTTTAATAACCATTGGAGCATAGTTTCTTGAAGGCATCTCACCCCCCCCCCCCCCCCCCACCGAAGAAAGTCTACCGATTCAGATCGAAATGGAATGTATATAGAAAATATATACTTTTACCAGTGTCCGCCATACCCTCCTCGGAAAATGTAGTCCGTCCCCCTCCTCCGAAATATAAAGTACCCCCCCCCCCCACCCCCGGGGAAAAAACTCTGGAAGAAACACTGGGTTGAAGCAGGTTACCACAACAGTGAAATAAAAATGTGTTGCCTACATATTTTGTGAAATAATATGATAATGTAGCCAAGATGCATAGCAGTTCAGCGTTAGTCTTTACAGTAGAAGAATCAATGATAAAAATCAAAATATGATACATGAATGGATTTTATACAAAATAGAATATGAATACACAGAAAGACGTCATAACATTATAGAACCAACAGAGACACCTTTATTATAGAACCAACATTGACACCTTCAGTATAAGAACACAGAAGACACCTGTATTATAAAATCAACACAGACACCCCACTAATACAGACCCCAACACAGACACCCCAGTCGATCAAACAAACGATGAGACGGGCTATCGATCCCCAGAGCCTATCGATAGCCTGTTGACACCGTGTTTGCATGTATGGGGGGTGAAGATAGCGTTAAGTTCAGGAATCTTGTTTGAAGGGGTGGCCTGGATACTCTCAACTAGATCGATGCCCCAACGGAACCTGGGACACTTGAAAGTTAATCAGGCTAAATTTTTGTGTTGGCTGGCGTGATCGGGATGTCGGATGGGTGGGATGTTGGTGGATATTGGATATCGATGGGATGAATGTTGGTGGATATTGGATATCGATGGGTAAATACGAGCTGGTCACGTAGTGGGATGGTGTGGTGGGGTGGTTTTGGTGTTGAGGGTGTGGGAAAATGTCTAGGGTTTGTGAGTTGTGGTGGCAGAAATGATAAGTTGAAAACATACTTAGGTGAGATAAATGACTTTAGGATAAAAAGGTAGACACGAATGAATGGATGAATGAGAGGAGTATTGTTAAAAAATATACAGAATAATTAGAGATGGAATTAGTGGATAATTTGTGAAAAAGTTGATGGAAATTTTCAAAGGGGATTTTCATTATTAATCACTTAATATAATAAAGTAAAATATGGAAGAAAAATATGATGGATGATTGGATAAGTGGAAAATTAACTGGATGGGGGTTGGGTGGATGACGTGTAATTGGTTAAACTCATTGATAGAATAGCGTTCTTACACTAGCTAATTTGATAGCTAAAATCATTATTAACTTTATAAATAAAATTCTTAGTTGATAGACGTTTTGTCAGAACGTATTAGTATGTAAATAAGAATCAAATCGGCAGTCGGTGAATTAATCTGCTTTTGGTCATATTAAAACAATGGATCTCAATGTGTTAGAAAAAAATAATACTTTTTACATTTAAATACATTTTTTAAATTCCGATCAAAAAGAAACTTTTATTTTTTCTATTCATACTTTATCATCTTAAATTCGACGTCTAAAATATGCCTCAGGGCAGTTATGATTCCAGATTTTTAAAAAAAATTCCCGAATCGTTTTTGCCTTTACTCTTGCGGATGAAAACGATCTGCCTGTATCAATTTATTCAACATCCGTTCATCGATTTATTGATGATTAATAGGGGAGCGCAAACTCTTGATGCTGATGTTGAAGACATTATGACCCGCGTGAAGGAGTTGCGGCTCTTGTCAATGTATCTTTAGGCGAGCTATTAAGTTATAAAGAAACTTTTTAAAAAAAATTCACCCGGAAATAGAACGAGGGTGGGACAGAGAGGGTGGGGTGGGGTGGAAATACGAGAAGAGGAAGTGAAGATTTGTTGAAGATGTGAAAGATTATAAAAAAAAATAGCAGATGAAATGGGGAGGATTAAAATCAACGAGGAGGGAAGAGGGATAATGAGTGAAAAAAATAAGTCTAAAGGAGGAGGATTTTAAACATCAGTGAGGAAATACAATTTCATCAGGGATAAAGATAGATGCCCATTAATTCACGCAACTGAAATGGAATGGCCACACAATTCACACAAATAACGTTACCATAGAAACAGGTAAACATTGATAAACACGGGAGAAGGGGGGTTATGTGTTAGAAACCAGATGAGGAGACGATCTTAGGAGATGATTTGAGGTAAGGAAAATAAGAGTACATGGGGATGAAAGGGCGACCTTTTCACGGACCTGTCGCGTGACGTTTTAGAAACTAGTTGGTGATGTTTTAGGAACATGTTGGTGACGTTTGTGAACATGTTTGTGACGTTTTAAGAACATATTTGTGACGTGTTAGGAATCTGTTGGTGAATTTTTGGGAACATGTTGGTGACGTTTGTGAACATGTTTGGGACGTTTTAGGAATCTAACGGTGACATTCTAGGAACCTGTTGTTGACGTTTTAGTAATTTCATGGTGACGTTTTAGGAATCTGTTGACGTTTTAGGAATCTCATGGTGACGTTTTAAGAATATGTTGGTGACGTTTCAGGAATCTCATGGTGACGTGTTAGGAATCTGTTGGTGACGTTTTAGGATTCTCTTGGTGACCTTTTAGGACTATCACGGTGACATTTAATGAATCTGTTGGTGACGTTTAAGAGACGTCATGAGCTACGTACTAAAGACCTAAGGGAGTGACGCTTTAAAAATGAAATGGTCAAAAAGCCCAATGATTCTATCTCAAAATAGGTGAGTTTAGTCAGATGGCTCTGTCTTAAAAAGGGTCACTTAGTGCTAAATGATACATGAACACACTAAGAAAGACACAGCTGATACGAATCATCAACTGCTGAAATCAAAAATATAAAATACAGTTTTTAAAGAAATAACACGTCTTCCTACGGATTGAAACTTAAAAAAAAAGCTTTCATTAAAAAATATAATTTTAAAATGGTTTAGGTTCCAACATAACTAATAGAGTTATAATAAGCTCATCAGAAAAAAAAACAAAAAAAACCATCTTTTTAAGGAAATTATTCCGTATTTATTTACAGACGTCGCCTTTCGATAAGTTTACAAATTTAAAGAAGCTAGCAGATGAAGTAGAGTTCACCGAAATAAAAATGATGAGAGCAACTCGTCACACGCTAACTCCGGTTTTATACCACTGAGTTCTCTCTTTGATTACTAAGATCTTTACACTTATCTGTCCTTTCAGAGTAAATAGAAATTTTTGTTTCATTGTGTATCGTAGAGTTTTCTTCAGAAAGGAACAGCAACAACATCGTTTCAATGTAATTTATACGACTTAATTTGTTTAAAAATAAGCTAAAATAAAATTAAAGATTCATCGTTTGAAGGGTAGATGTAGTAGGGTTCATAATGTTTCTGGACCTAGGCATATGAAGAGATAGTGTGGTCAACACTATGCCCCAGCCACCTTTACTTTAATTTGAACTAGGTACGCATCGGAGTTGAGTGGACTCAAGGACGTTCCACTGACTTGAACCCGATTTCGAACTCGAGACTTTCGGGTTAGCTGTCTAGCTCTGTACCTCTAGATTACGCTCTCAAATTGCTGCTCTTATTATTATTTCTTCTCTATTTAACTTTGATTGATTTTTATTTAACTACAAACAAGACAGTGTACCCATCATTGCACTTGTGGTAACATTTAGTGTACCTTCTTCTCTAATACTCTAACTAAACCTATCTTCAAACTATATATCTTGGCTTTTACAAAAAATCATAAGTAGAACTTTAAACTTAGGAAAAAAAAATTAAATAAAGAATTAAATTGAAGACAGCAATCAAAGTAAAAATAAAATTGATGATTTTTAAAATCAAAGGAAGTTAGAAAATTGCAATAAATCTGAGAACGACAAAGTCTAAGAAAAATGGCTTTGATTTAAGAAATAAGAGCACGCACGAAAAAAATTAATCGGAAATAAGATATTATTGGCAAGAAACGGAGATTTATTTTTTGAACGACAAGAACGATAAATGAAGTTCTTTTATCTCTTTGATGTGTGTTGAACTTTAAAAAAAAAAAAAAGCCTTATCTCCCTTTAAATTTGAATCCCTGGGCATCTTCAGTCAAATATAATTGTCACGTGTTTAGAAGAATTTTGACTTTTAAACTAACAAAAATAAATCTCCGTGAGTTGTTGCAAAGTTTAAATTAGTTTAAATCACATGCTCTTATTTCACCATTGATAGGGTAAGGATTGGAATAATGATTGGAGTTAGGATTGGGATAATGATTGGGATAAGGATTTGAGTAAGGATTGGGATAATGATTGGGATAATGATTGGGATAATGATTGGGATAAGGATTGGTATAAGGATTGGGATAATGATTGGAATAAGGATTGGGATAAGGATTGGGATAAGGATTGTGATAAGGATTGGGATAAGGATTGGGTTATTGCTCTAGACTAGGGTCCGAGCTAGGCATTAAAGACAAAAAAAAGTTAGGACCTTGGTTAAGAAGCTAAACTAACAAAGCAACCTCCGATGGTTTTTCCGATACTTGAATAAGTGCCAAAAGTACCTTAAAATTTGCGAATTTAAAAGTAAATGTTAACAAAACTATGAAAATACCAACTCCCGGATACTATTATACCCCTACCAACAAAACTCAAATCAACACTCCAATGTAAAAAAAAGGTAGGTTTATTTTTTTCTACTGCTGATCTCGAGGCTGGCCGCCATTAGGGAACCTGACAAACCAACAAACAAACAAACAAACCAGCACAAGAGCGGCCCACACAAACAACGACAATGTCTGTCGTAATCAGCTGCGCGCGCACACAACCTTGCGCAGCTTCCGGAGAGGAAGACGTCTCCTTAAAGCAATTTCGTGTTGACGTGTCACGTCGTGTTGGTCTGCGACACTCGGGATCCATTCACCAAGTAGGCCTATTTTCGTATGGGGCGTGGGGGGGGGGGGATGCCGGGGGGGGGGGGGAAGAATGTGTGTGTGTGGGGGGGGGGGGGGGGGGGCTGAAGGTGTCTGAGAGTAAGGATCCATTCACCAAGTAGGCCTATTATCGTATGGAGGGGGGATGTAGGGGGAGGGGTGTGCACCGGAGGGGGGGGGACTGAAGGTGTCTGAGACAGAGGGGGGTGTGAATGTAGGGGGAGTGTGTGTGTGTGTGGTTGAGTGAATGGGGTGAAGTTGACATGAGGATCCATTTACCCAGTAGGCATATTTTCGTCTTGAGGAGGAGGGGGGGGGGTGAATGTGTGGGGAATGTGTGTGTGTGAGGGGGTTAGATGGACTGGTGAATGTGGAGGGAGTGTGTCTCTCTGTGTGTGAGGAGTGTGTCTCTGTGTGTGTGAGGGGGGCGGGGGGTTGGGTGAATGGGATGGGGGCTGAAGATGTTTGATACAGTAAGGATCCATTCATCAAGTCGGTCTGTTTGTGTGTGGAGGGGTGAAAAGGGTATGTGTGGAGAGGGGGGGGGGAGCTGATAAAATCAGAAGACTTCCTTTATTCCTTTAGTTAAAAATAAATCATCGTCAGAAATATCAATGTGATTGATTAGAATGCCATTTAATAGCAGATATTTCTTTTCATTTTATTACAAAAGTATTAAATGATTAATTTACATATCCTTGTCAGCTGTTTATTGGTCTATAATAACGATGCTCAATCCAACATTAAGCCTAATTGTTTTATTTAATTATATTTTTAATTGTGAGGGCGTAATTGGGAGGGGGGTGTTGCCTGCAGAGATATTTTTAAAAAAATACCTTATTGATGTTATAAATAAAGTTGAAGTATTATAAATTGTGAATATAAGGTGCCGAGAACGTATCATGTAAACTTTTATAAAATATGAGTGCTGGTCTGCAATGGAACCTTTGTATAACGTTAAATAACTACTGTATAACGTTATAGTATATATTGGTATTCCCAGACAAGACATATCGCGGAATTTACAAGGAACGAAAACGATGGAGACCCACACATTTCTGGCGTTGAACAGCTGGAAACAATAATTTGTTTTGGAAAGAGTTGGAAAGTAATTGAACGAAATGGCAAAGTCGGAAATAGCATGGGATGATGCTGTAAATATCATATCGTAATCTTTAGTTGTCCATAATTTTTTTAGAATGAATAAATCGGTTGCTTTATTTTTATTCTTTGACCCTTGTCTAGTGCCATATAATATTTCATCGACTCCTATTATTTTTATGACGTTAAAACGGCGACTTTATTGCATATTCTCTTCACTAGAAAAAAAAAATCACGGTTTAAAAAAAAAATTCCTGCTCATCTGGAAACATTACTCTTGAAAATGCTGGGAGAAAAAGAATGACGCTACGAAATTGGGTTTATTAGCGAATAATAGCAGCGATATTTTTGGGCTAATTTCCAGACAATTTCACTTCCTGTCGTTATGCTGTCAGCTATTCATTTAGAAGCAGACTCTATAGAAGAAAAATGAATTCACGTGATGTTTATTATATGGCCTTATAGCTCCATAACGTGACGTAAGTTATACATTAATTAAAGGTGTCCACTGTGTTAAAAGTTGTGCTATCAATTGTGAAAACTTTGATTTAGCAGACGAAATAGAGCTGATCTATTTCTCTAACCTGGATGTAAACGTGCGCAATACACCAGGCAAAGACAACGCCTAGATAAGGACTGTTCCTTATATAGCCAGGCGCGATCCAAACACTGGCCCCTATAGGGCTGGTAAGTAGGTCACCAACCAGTTCTACGGCTCAATAAAACCTGCATGGGCCATATAACTGGTTGTTGACCTACTTACCAGCCCTATACACCCCACTCAAGAAAATACTATATGGGGCACCTGCGGATCTGGAGACCACAGTCCAGTTCATACACGAAGTTGGACTTGTTGTTTAAAACCTCCACCATAAACTAAATTAAGAACACAGAAGAAAAAGAAGAAGACTTATATATAAAGTTTTCTAAGCAGCGCCCCTACTGAACATTTTTAAAATAACAAAACTACGCATCAGTGCATCACAAAACAGCATAGTAGATAGATAGATAAGTAGGTAGTGTAGGTCTATTAAGGGAGTATTGGCTCGTCGGCCTATAAGTTTTAACCCTGCTGGTTGACTTGTTTTCCTTTGAAGACTGCTCAAGAAGAAAGTTCCTTAAATCATGTCAAATTAATGTCTATATTTGCTCGATTTTTCCGATTCAGTTCATGTTGGTGTGTATGTGTGTGTGTATGTGTGCGTGTTTGTGTGTGTGTGTGTGTGTGTGTTCGCGCGCGTGTGTCTGTGTGTGCCCGACCCAATTTGTGAATAAGAGTAGGCCTACGTCGCAGATGAAGAGACATTCGTCGGCATTACCAACCTAAATAAAATCTTTTCAAAGGCTTAAAACTGATATAAACCGAGTTTTTTATGATTACTTTTTTCTCTCTAAAACTAACAACATAAAGTATATCATGCTAAGAAAAAAAAAGTAATATGCGTAAAATATTTAACAGTATCAAAACGTAGTTTCTTTACTAGTAACCATTTTCACGTTATAAACACCTTTTTCTAGAAATGTTTTGTTGAAATTACATAGAAAAATACTTATTATATGAACGCTGCAAAACAAATTTTATACATATACAATAAAATGCATCAAAACACCTAGCGGGGGCACCCAGCCCCACGCTCGCCTCGCCCTAGCACCGCCATTGTTATTGACGCATTGTGCGAGTGTAAACGAGTTTATTGACGGACAGACCGGCCTAAGAGAGTGTTACAGCCTCATTTGTCAGCCGGCAGCTTCACCGAAATGTACTTAAGTCCTACTCCAACCCGGCACTCGCTTTCTTGACCGACTGCCTCGCTATGTAAATAAGCTCTAAGAAAGCTGTGAAGAGTGGCCCTCAATGCAGGCTAACAAAGAGTAGTTTTAGCTCTTTTTTTTTTTTTTTTTTTTTTTTTTTGGTGCTAAAATAGAAGCTTTAATGATGGATGGTAAGTCGACGGTAAATGCTCATTATACGTACCAGACGGTTTTGAATAACGAAAATAGACTTGGAAGCGACGTTTTCTATCAAAGGGAGCTTATTACTGACAACTTAATCTTGACAGAAAGAAAGGGAAAACTCTAAGCAAATCTTCTATATATATAATTCTCCTCTTCGAGCCGTTAGAAAACAAGCTGCAAACGCTCTCCCTACCTCCCCACCCCTACATGGTTTTAGTGAGCTGTGTTCACTCTAAATGTTTACAAGCAGAGCCAACGATTTTAAACGTAGGGGGGGGGGGGGGGAGGGGGGGGGGAAGGAAGGGGGGGGGGGTTATGGTCCTTAACGAGCTACTTATAGTGTTTTAAAGAAATATTTTCAGTGTCAGCGTTGGTACTGTCGAATTCACAAATTATGAATTATTGAAAATTAGAAACAACTAAATAGCGGCGTATGTTATGCCGCGGGCCGGCTCGTGATAAATAAAATAGATAAATGGGCCTACGCAGTATTTTTGTTTATTCAAAAAATTTGAACTCATCAAAATTCATATTATATCTGACTACAAGTTTGACTTGAAATAAAAAATTCCTTTTTGATATTTTTTAACTGCTTTTTGTTTCTCGTTTCAGCAACCTGGTACCATTCCATTATCTGGAACTGCATGGCATAGAGTTAGAGAGCTAGACTGCTATCCCGAGAGTCTCGAGTTTGAATCCGTGTTCAAGATAATAGAGGGTCAGTGAGTTCACCCTCATGAGTACCTAACTCACGTTAAGGAAATTATGCTCGGTATAGTGTCTACTGTAGACCATGCTGTCCCTTCATATACCGAGGTAGCAGAAACAGGCGAACTCTACTTCTACTTCGCCATTCTATTTTAAACGTTAATTTCTTTCAACGGTGACAGGACAAATGATATCCTAGACATAATATTTCACAAACAAATGATCTCTAAGAAAATATCTCAGGACAAATGATCTCAATGACAAAATATCTCACCGACAAAAGATCTCACGCATAAAAGATCTCAGGACAAATGATGTCAAGGACAAATGATCTCAAGGACAAATGATCTCAATGACAAAATATCTCACCGACAAAAGATCTCACGGAAAAAATGATCTTAGGACAAATGATATCCCAGACATAATATCTCACGGACAGAAGATCTCAGACAAAATATCTCAGACAAAATATCTCAGACAAAATATCTCAGACAAAATATCTCAGGCAAAATATCTCAGACAAAATATCTCAGACAAAATATCTCAGACAAAATATCTCAGACAAAATATCTCAGACAAAATATCTCAGACAAAATATCTCAGACAAAATATCTCAGACAAAGTATCTCAGACAAAATATCTCTGACAAAATATCTCAGACAAAATATCTCAGACAAAATATCTCACAGCAAAATTAAAATTAAAAAAAAAACATGATTGTCATCTGGTTTCATTAACTTTATCTGAGATATTTTGTCTGAGATATTTTGTCGTGAGATATTTTGTCTGAGATTTTTTGTCGTGAGATCTTTTGTCATGGAACCCTTTCAACATATGTTTCAATATGATCATCCCCCACAATTAAAAGTATTAGTGTTTTTAATAATAACATCGTTTGTACAAAGACTAAAAATTTTTTTTTAATTAAAAAGCACATTCTATTGTAATCTGTAACAGCTTCTGACACAACAACAATAGAAATAAAGAGTAGGTCTGTTGACTTAATCCTTCCTTAATATGCCGAGGTCAAGAAAATTATAAACTCTAATCAGCTCTATGGATATGCAAAATAAAATAATTTAAAAAATGCAGATATTGCCATTCTAGAATGGTCCTTCTCAGCCACCACCGAGAGTGCACCAACAGAAAATAACATCTTAATCACGAGTTAAAAGGAGCCACACGTGGATCATTACCTATCTGTGTTTTAAATGCATTATTTTATTATGTAAGTAAAGAAGGATTGGGATAAGGATTGGGATACTGATTGGGATAAGGACTGGGTTATTGCTCTAGACTAGGGTCAGAGCCAGGCATTAAAGACAAAACAAAAGTTAGGGCAGGGTTAAGAAACTAAACTAACAAAGAAACCTCCGTTGGTTTT
>NW_026732447.1:447500-532500 GCF_028476545.2 Physella acuta | reverse complement strand
ATGTATTTTCTCAATATTCATTATTACAAGTTCTTGTTATTTTTTATTTTTCTTTGTTTTTTAAACGGCTCATGGTGTAGAATAAAATTAAAACATTAAAATCTATTGAAACTATCTATTGACTTGTGAATTCATTTTATTAATACATTAAATCAAAATTATGTATGCAAAAGCATACTTACAACTTAAAATATTACTTGTTCTGTAATGTAGTGCAAAAAATATTTTTTGCACATTGCGTTAATCAAAAATATTAAAGTAAAGACCAGGAACAATAGGATAGAAAACCAGAAGACATTGCTCATACAAAAAGTAGATAATACTTCTAGAAAAGCTATTATAACTGCCTAAAAAACACAAAATTTGACTTAGAACATTATACAATTTTTGAAACCTGATCACTTTCATCGTATTTTGTTCTATCTCAAAAGTGAAAAATAATTATTATGATCTTCTAATGGTACATAAAGTAATAAAAATGACTTGGATGCTCATTGCTTAATGCCCTTTAACATTTTATCTAAAAAAAAATGAATTGGAACAATTTAAATATAAGAATCAGACCACATGAAACTTCAGATGCGTTTTTCTCAAAACGACATTTTGAGAGATAGAACAAGATAATACTGAGGGGACGATATATATATATATATATAACAAAAAAGTTACTAATTCCACAGGGCATACTTTAATTTTATACTAAGAAAAAAGTAAAGTTAATGTGGAATCTGTCAGCCCTCTAGGCAGGTGAAGTAGAATTTTCCTGTTTTTTTTGTGGCTTCAGCATTTGGAGGGAAATTGTTGCCGGCACAACGCCCATCCGAGTCTACATTCCATAACGTCAGTCAGGTACCCAATCGAGTTGGGTGGACTCTACGACTGAAGGCACGGACCCGAACTCTAGACTTGTAGGTTAGCAGTCGAACGCTCTACCATTAGACCACGCTATCCCAAGTAATTAGCATGGCATTAGATTAAAACTTAGTTCAACTTTAACGTCAACAGATTTTTTTTTTTACTATTTGAACGAAATATTTTCGTTCTCCTAGTATACATAGATAACATTTAATATACCACCAAATTATTGAAATACCGCTTTACATTTGGACACGTAACGTTTGTTGTGTTGTTTGGTATTAGATTATTTTATAACCGAAATTGTAACTTAAGTATTGCTTCAAAAAAATACAAGTGAGCACACTCACACAGACACACACTTTTCCTCCCTCACAGACCTTCCTCCTCCCCCCCACCCCTTCACCCCTTTTACCCCACTTTCCTCCCCTACCTCTCTGAGATTTCACTGTTAACCTTTACGATTAAGGGATTAAGTGTCTATAAATTGCCTCCTCTTGTAGGAATGCAACAAGCACAAATACCAAACACAGCCTAAGGACTGAACGAGCGGGTAAACAAGGGGAGCGAACCCCGCATTGGGAAGTAGTTAAACGTTTGACGTAGTTGTCTTTCTTTACATAGTAATTTTCTATTTCTGCGTTCAATGTTTTTCAAGCGCAATTAAGTATTGTGAAAAAACTGTTGTTGTTTTTTTAAACATAATATTAAAAAAATGTTTTTATGTAAATTAAACGATGCATATGGGATGTTAATTTATCACCAACAAAAAAAAAACAAACAAACTGTTAAAACATTTAACTAATATCCAGAGAGCTGTTTTTTTAAAAGTAGAATTAGACTTAATGTTAATTTTTAAAATTAAGGTTACTGAAATGGCGGATTTATTTATTTAGTTTAACCCAATTTAAATAGCATTAATTAGACAATATTGTCATGTAACTCATACATTATAATGGGAACAGGAAGCACCTAAATATAAAACATGACCTAGGATGTAATATGAAATAAAATGTTATGATACAGTCTTCAAAGTTTTTAATGCTTTATCTTTGATCACTGATCTGCATTTACTGAACTACGCAGCGTCGACTATTCGTTCAAAATACATACTCTGTTATTAATGGCTTGTAATATTAACAGCCGGCGCGTGGGTCGGTGTGGGGGTGGGTATGGGGTGGATGGAGGATTGCAACATAGCCCCTACCCAGAAGACGCTGGATGATCAAAGATTAAATAAATCTTTAATCTTTGTTCTCATCCCCCTGACGTTAATCTCTGATTAGCGTTTATTTTTTTAACACAAATAAAACTAGATTTTGAAAGACTCAACAAATTTGAAAGCTGCTAAATATTATTTTGAAGAAAAATATTTTAAAAAATAGATCTACAAAGATTAAATAGCAAAGCGTTATATCCGTAGGATTGATCTAAAATATTACAATAGAAATTAATACATTAATTTAATGAATCTAAGCTTGTCATAGTTACGTCCCCTTACAGAATGTTGTCATCGTACTTTCCCACGACAACCAAGGGCATTTAATCCATGCATTTTTTTTCTGTCGCTGAACGTAATTATCGGCCCTGCATCACCAATGCTTGTTCCTATTGAATGTTTACACAAAATTCTGTTGGGCTAATTAGGACACTAATTAGTTTGATGATTTTTGGAATTGTGAACGTATAGTTACTAACCAAACAGACATATATTATCTAAGAATTGTAATAAAATAAGGAAAAAAAAAATTATTTAAATTAGTTAAAACATACTGAATTTTTGAAATATTGCTTCTGTAACTTACTAGAGGATATTTTTTTGTTTTTCGTCGATAGAAGAGCGTAGTAATATTACAGATGGCAGAAATTAATCAACTTAGGTCAAACACATACAAACACACCACATATGCACGCTTCCTCTCTCTCTCTCTCTCTCTCTCTCTCTCTCACATACACACGCACACACACATACACATACACACACTCACCCCCCTCCCCGATACACACACACACTTGCCCCCCACACTCACCACCCACCCCCAACACACACACACGCACACCCAAACAAACATCTCGCACACACACACACACACACACACACAACATCCCACACACAAACAAACAAACAAACAAACAAACAAATCAGCTTACCTGTTGGAAGTGATGCAGCGTTCAAGCTTGTACCAGCACGCGAAACAGCACGATATCAAAGAATTTTCTCGAATCAGCTGGTAACCTTTCCCCATTTTTATTGTTTTTTATGAAAGGGAGGTAACAAACACCCGAAAGTTTTATCAATTTGTCTCCCTTGGATTAATTGCTGTTTATAATCCACAATTGTACGACACGTGGTGTTTTAAAAACATGTTCATCCAATGAATGAAACACTATTCGACACATTCTTTCAATGAGCGTATACTGAGTTCAGTTGTTTTAATAATTTACAAACAAATACAACCCTTAACACAGCAGTGATATATAAACATTAAAGAAACCCATTTTAATCAAGTTTAACAGGCAAGAGTCATCAACATCAATAAAAGGTTGTAAAATAATTTAATAGTGTTTTAAAACGAACTGAAGAAATAACACAGCGATTCAACTTACTAATATCTCAAATTAATTATCTTCAACAAGAGGGTTTAGGAAATAGAACAAAAAATCTAATACACATAATTAATTTGAACTAATTATTGTTTTAGCTAAGCTAAATAATTACTCTATTCAATATCATTTAATACACAACTTAAAGTAAGTCTTATAGTTGGAGTTGTCTACCCTTACCCTTACCTGAAAAATCGAACATGAAATACTACATCAAAATGACTAGTAAATAAATTTTTACAAAGACTTAATAATAATTGTCTATGTATATAACGTAAACACGCATCCATAATGATGATAATATTTTTATTTAGAAAACTGTTGTTGTTATACATTTCCAAATGATGTAATAGTAATTGTCTTCAATAACTTAATCCACGGTGTAATAATGAATCTTAAAAGCTAATAAGTGAACACAATACAACGGTGCTAGTAAGCGATATGAACCGGCAAATGAACAAAAAAAACCAGACAGCTTGACACGCATATGTTGTCATTTCTTGACACCCTCCCCCAACCCGTCCCACATAACAGCCGCAACAATATTTTTTACGTGTACAATTACTCTTTAATTAAAAAAAATCTGCCCATTAACGAAGTAATCTCCCTTCATTATTGTCGTGACTGGGTTGGGTTTGTTTAGGATAGATTAGCTTACAGCAAGGTTAATGGATAATGGTGGATGGTTCTCAAATTGTTTTATTATAGTGACGGCATTTGTTTAGGATAGAATATTGTCATGACGACATTTGTTTAGGATAGAATATTGTCATGACGGCATTTGTTTAGGATAGAATATTGTCATGACGGCATTTGTTTAGGATGGAATATTGTCATGACGGCATTTGTTTAGGATAGAATAGCTTACTGCAAGGTTAGAGGTGGATGTTTCTCAAATTGTTTTATAATAGTGACGGCATTTGTTTACGATAGAATATTGTCATAACGGCATTTGTTTATGATAGAATAGCTTACAGCAAAGTGAAAGGTGAGTGGTTCTCCAATTGTTTTATTGTCATGTCGATATTTATTTAGGATCGAAAATTTTAAGATAAGTCACAAGTATTCTTTTTGGGATTTATTTACGATTTAATAATTCACAGCGAGGCGAAAGCTAGGAAAAATTTAATTCTTTATGTAAAACATAATATATTTAATTAAACTAAACTTTTGTTTTAAAGCGTACGTATTTTCCGTTTGCCGGAAAAAAAAACTAGTTGAGAATCAGTCGTGTTAAAATGTACAAGCTAAAAACGTGACTTAATTAATGTTCAACGACGCGTATCGAATATATCGATAAGGAAAACAAGGTGAGAGTGGAGTCGATCTACCTTTTAACATGTGTGTGGTGTTGCTTTGTCGCCCCCTTTGCTAACCGTTCACCAAGTTAAGCAAGTCTTGTTGGACAAAAATATTGTAAGACCTTTTTTGACATGATGAACATGTATTTGGGACATTTTTTTTTTCTAAACACTTAAGTCGATAATATCAAATTAAAGTTAAGCGGTTGTTGTAATGGTCGCTCTTTGAAGCAATAACAATACCGTTTTAAGTTTGGATATGTAAATCTGGGTCTTAATGAGTATCCAGCTACATTTATGAAGTTCGTAGATATTCATAATCTGTGTCGGTGAATTAAATATCAACTCTTTAAAATAATATTATTGTGTCTATGTTTAAAAGTGTCTTAAATAGAAGTATTGTCGAAACAAATTAGCAAATCCGATTTTTAAAATATATTGACTTAATTTACGAAAATCAAGGCCTGTCACCTATTTGTGTTTAATTGGCTTTGTGACAGTTAAGTTTTATGTTGTGTGATCCTGCAGAGTTCCAATATGGTTTATCCACGTTAATAATAAACGCCAGGGGGATGATGATAAAAGTAATTTGTACCAGTCAAATGTTTAATCTACGGACGTGCAAGTTTGGTCATTTAACCTCTACTGAAACAACAACTACAACAACAACAGCAACAACAACAACAACAACAACAACAACAGCAACAACAACAACAACTACTTCTACTACTACAGCAACACCAACAATGAAATGATCCACTAAAGCCCTGTTAAAATGTGTGAAACATCTAATGAAGCTATCAGGTAAAAACGTTAAATTATGAATGGAATGTGACAACTGATTGATCTGTCAAATATAGATCACAGTTCAAGGATGTATGACTAATCAACTAGGGGGTCAGCGAGTACAAACTTAATTCAATGAAACTAATTACTACTCAGTTAATGCATCAAAGTATTAGTCATGATTTTACCTTGTATGAATTATATAAAGATTTAACCTCTTGAAGAAAAAATAATATGACGCATGTAATATCTGGTTTTAATTTTGTTTTAATTTAGTCGAGGTGTGAAATATAAAATCAGAACAAAAAATATAAAAGTTGTACCAGTTTGTCGTCATAATTTGTCATTGCTATTGCAATTTAATCTAAATTACAACAGTAAACCTTTACCTAAAACGATACCTTAATGTAATGGTTTATCTAACAGCTTTGTCCCTGCACAGATTTTAACCCACGGCAAAGCTAACATTGCCTAATACACATTACTGCCTAATTCAATAAAATTCCCATACTGAGTTTTTACTTCACTTGGATATTCTCAAAGTAAATCCAAACACTAATAACAGAAATTGCACTTAATATTGGTCCGCTTCAAGAATAACATACTTTTAATCCATTGAATAGATAACTACAATCTAAAAACAGAATTTATGAACGCAAGAAATGTAATGTGCACCAGGCATAATACTTTATCTTTCAATGAAAAAAACTTCCAAACTAAAATGTATGCTGATAGCATTCTGTCGATGATGGAAGTTGAAACAAAAAATTGAGTAAATTTAAAGAAGAAATTTTCAGCCAATGAGAGACACGAATTCTGCTGGAATTTTCACAAAGTAATCAAAGGTGGTAACTTCTAATATGAGGACAGGGGGTTGGGGGTAGGAGGTAGAGGGGGGGGGGGATGAACGATGGCCCAGAAAGTGTTTATAAAAGAATTTTCTTAAAATATTGACTTTTGAAATGAACGTAGCCTTGCGGATGGCATACCAGGGATGGTCACATAATGACCACATAATGACCACATAATGACCAGTGATAACGGTCGACTAAAGTACAGATTTGAGACCTTGACGGTCGCTAATTTGGTTCACTATTGTGTACGGTCAGTCCGCAAACAAAAGTTTCTGTTTTGAACAACGATTAACTGTTGGCTCAACCTGCGGACACTTGTTGTTTGATGGGGCTGACCATGCTAGTCCACTTCCCCGAGGGGGATCTAGCTTTCTATTGTCATAGGGGGGGAGGAGGTTGGAGACAAAGGAAGCTAGATTTATATAAATAAACACATACACATTCTTGTATATAGGCATACACATAAACGTAGTTGTGAATGTATTGATAAATAAACACATACACACACACATATAAATATATATATAGGCCTATATATATATATATATATATATATATATATATATATATATATATATACGAAGGATATCGCTCATGTTTACATTTTTAACAAAAGATGTAATGTATAAAAGAGCCAATCCAACAAGAGTTTAAAAGAAATACATTTTCTTTTTAAATGAGGGGTGCTTTATAAATTTTCTCTTGGAGAAAGTGTTGCAAGATACTGACAGTAAACACATTCATTAAACCTCTATCATTCACAAACATATACTCGCATAGTATACACACACACACACACATATATATATATATATATATATATATATATATCCTGGCGCTGGTCGTCTGGCCCAGTCAAATTTCCCACGTTCCTTACAAGAGATCGATGGCTAATAACAAATCCAAAGACGCCGCCCGTAAGATGCTGGTGCTGATGGCGGCTGTTTGCTCGGGCCTGGTCAGGAATGTGGGGCCGGGGTTTGCTCGTGGGGCGCGGGTGTTGACCCTTATGTTAGCTAATGCCCAACGTCAAGGGCCGTAAATATTTGACTTGTGACAAGAACAACAACTCTTCCCTGGTTTTTTTTTTCTTTTTTTTTCTTCACATGCAACAATGTCTTGTCCGCGGGACGATACAAGTTGGGGGATGGGGTCCACCTCCGGGGGGTCGGGCGTGATCTATGTTTCACAATTTTTGTATGTAGGGCGGTGGATGTTGGGATTGGGATAGAACCCGGGGGCGGGCGTGGCTTATGTTTAATTTGAAATTTTAGAAATAACATTTAATATTGAAAAAATTAAAGGCATGTTTAAATTTCTATTTAAAATAATAGAATATGGTGTAAGGATTGTAATGAAAGACAAATTATAACAAGAACTTGAAGATAACAATATAAATGTGTAGACTTCATAAGAATTGCTGACAAAATAAGGCAATATATATTACTTATTGAATAGATTCTTGGTTTCCATTTTAATTGCAATTGTATCCGTTATTCAGGGCATTATGTTATTTCAATTGAAATATACTTTTGGGGCAAATGAAAAGAGGAAAAACTTACACAAGAAGTACAAAAAAGTACAAGTTAAAAAAATGACCTATTTGGAATTTAAAAAAAAAAGAAATAATACCCCAATAAAATCAGAAACACCTTTTTTCTAAGTTAGATTATTTGTCTTAATTAACTCCTCAATTCATCTTTTAGAATGATAATGCAAAATGAATTTAAAAACAAATAAGAACCTTCTAATAATTTTAATTTCATAACTATTTTTTTTAAATATGCCTAAATGAAACTAGCTTTGTCTAAATAGAAAGCAAAACACAATTTCTTAGCCGCTGCTGAGAAAAATACATTCTTTCTCAAATACAAATGTTAATCTCTCATTCGAACACAGCACAGAGATATAAGAGGCTTGTCTTACCTTCCGAAAATCCTTTCGGTCATCTTTAGCAGGATAATCCAACACATGAAAGAAAAGATAATCCGACAACCAGATTTAGCTAATCTTGAACGGACGCTTTATCCATAGAATTTGGTTTTAATAATAATAATAAATAAAACTAATAAAGAAATCCAAGAAATATCACTTCATGTAAAACTAAACCATTTTTTATCCGTTAATGGAATAAATTAATAAAATAAACCCGTACTCCAGAACATGTATAGAAACTATTATAATGTTCTAATAATCCGGATTACGAATGCAGGTAACAGTTGGTTAAATTACATAATCCACATCACGCCATCGTAAAGCCGGAGGTCATCAGATACAGGCGGAGTTCTGTCCCCTGTCATGTTGATGTATCGTTCTCTCCCCTTGCAAGGTACGAACTCCGGGCGAACAAGTGTTTAACCTTGGTGTAACCCGTTCTACCAGTCTCTCTCTCCCCCCGCGCGAAATCCCGTCGTTACTGCTGTAATTAAACCACGCTCATTTCACGCTCATTAATGACACGATTTCCCCACCCTCTGGGGTCGGGCTCTACACGGTACTACTCTACACAAACACTATTGTTGACAGGGAAGAGAGGGGAGGGGAGGGGGGGGGGGGGTGATCCTTGAAAGATCGCAATGAGCCACGACATTTGTTCAGTCGCTCGTAGAAACAGTGAAGAGTAATAGTTTTTCTTTAATACGTGTTCAAATACTTCCTCGTGGGAAGTGGGGGCTTTTAGGGCGTGAAAGAAGGAGGGGGAGGAAATTTACCCCCCCCCCCAAGACACCTTCAAGCTATGGACCCGGCGGTGAATTTGCTTTTTCAAAACAAGTGCGGTAAGGAAGGGGGAGAGTATTTGCTGTAACAATAAAAGACTAAAGGGGAGTAACAGAGAAATTGTTTTCGCACGGTGGTGTGAATGGGTTGTCTCATCACTTGGTCTTTGGCTGACGCCAACACAACGTCGGGGCCGGCGAGGTCCGAACTTTGACCACGCTTCCTTGGCGCCGTTTCTAATTCAGTTAACTATTGTTCAAATCGCTTGTATGTTGGCTAAATAATGCTGTTTTTTTATTGTGTGTTTACGGATTTTAAATATTTTTTTAAACTACATAATTTCTTTGTGAGATTGACAAATATTTTTTTTTTTTGCAGGAGCATTTCATTAATTTATATTTTACTTTATATTGGCACTAGGCGTAGCAGTAGCGTTAGTTGTAGTCCTAGTTATAACCCAAGTCCTAGCTATAACCCTATACATGGACCCAAGTTCTAGACTCTAGACCTAGCTAAAGCCGTATACTTTGACAAAGAGCCAGACCTAGGAAAGGCAACATATTTGAATATAGCTCAAGCAAAAGCAAAAGCCATATACAGACCAAAATCCAGCCGGAATGATAGCCTTTACTAGGAACAGAACAGACTAATAATTCAATTAAACGAATTAGCTAAATGAGGATAGCCTTAACATCACATCTAATTATATAAATTTTATGATGTTTTCTTCGTAAAACCTTAAATTCCTGACACTTTATGTTTCTGCTTCTTCAACATCAGAGGGGATTTCCCTTAATACAATTAAGTTGTTTGATTTAGAGTTTTCTCACCTAGAAGAGTTGCTGCCCCCAGCTAATAAGCCTCATCAGCCGGGATCCGACCACGCAGTCCCTCATGACCCTATATTCCCCATCCCCTCCACCCCCTCAACCCGCCCCTCCGATGCTAATAAACTTGGATATGATCAAAGCTAAAATTGCAACGGTGTTTTTAAGCCAAGAAATCTCAAGGCATGATGTTTTCAAAGAATTAATCGATACCGTCCATTGATCTGTAAATGAGGTAAACAGAGCCTAATTAAGTCACAGATACATAATTGAGTAGGAAAACTTTGTTCGGTGTTGCGTGACGAAGAGCAAAATGAACAAAGCACTGATCATAGACGTTCTATATTTCAAAGCTGTCACGGTATCCGCGTGTTGAGATGTAGAGCAAGAGAGAAGTAGAGAGGGGGGGGAGAAAGAGGGGGAGAGAAAGAGAGGGAGAGAGAGAGGGAGAGAGAGTGAGAGAGGGGGAGAGAGAGGGGGAGAGAGAGGGGGAGAGAGAGAGGGGAAGAGAGGGGTGAGAGAGGGGGAGAGGGGAAGAGAGAGGGGGAGAGAGGGGATAGAGAGTGGTGAGAGAGGGGAGAGAGAGAGGGAGAGGAGGGAAAGACGGATAGAAAAAGAAAATTAGAGAGAGAAAGAGATGCAGGGAGAAACATAGCGCGAGGCATTAAGATAGAAATAGATACGAATAACGAGAGAAAGAATTGAGAGAGAAACATCGACGAAGGGTGGAAAAGAAGAATACAAACAATAAAGAAAAAAATATAGATAATAAACCAAAGAAATTACGTGTAAATGAAACGAAGCGAAGTGTTTAGAGATGTGCTAAGGCCTAAACATTAAAAAAAAGATAGGATATCAAACCGGTTTTTGATCATGTAAACACAGGTGCCACTGGCAGTACAAATGTGTCCTACGCAGTGTTTCTTTCAGGCATCTCTTCCGGGGGGGGGGGGGGAAATGAGGACGGAACGTTGCCCCACCACTAGTACATCTACCTCCACCCCCAACCCGAAATGGAATTTATATAGAACATCTATACTTTACCCGTATCCGCCCCCACCCCCTCGTAGGAACATTTAGTCCCCCCTTCCTACCCGAAAGTTTCGTGCCCCCCCCCCCCCCCAACCGGAGAAAAATAAGTCCGAAAGCAACACTGCCACCCATAATCACTTGATATCACTAAATGCCATATTGTGTCATTTAATACCACCTCACCATCAGCAGATAGTGTCACCATTGTTCTCTCTATGTTTCTTAAAAGCTGTGTCACCAAAAGCCACGCCTTGTTAGCAGTTAATACACAAAACACAACCCACAACACATAACAAACAACACACAATACCACACAATTCAAAACACAGTCAAGCCGAACAAAATTACAATGCGCATACAAAAGCCTTCGTTTCAGTGCCTTTCGGCAGTTCAAGTTAAAAATGTTTCTTTCAATAATAGAGTTATGTTTAAATATTTAGAGGAAAAGTATTCTTTCTTTACCAACGAACATAGCAGGAAATTAGCGTCCGTAGTATAGGGGTTATTATATAGAAAAATTCCCTTTCTGAATAGGTTGTTTAAGGTTGCAGATGAAGTAGAGTCGACATACTTCTACTACATCGTCTTATGAATGGATAATGTAATACACAATACGTTTAACTGTCCTTAATTACACGGACACGAATCATTAACCACGGGACCTGTAAGGACTTAGTACTTGAGCCGATGATCTGAACTCTAGACCTACAGGTTAGTATTTGAGTGCTCTACCACTCAAGCTCATCGTGTCTTCCTTTATTAATTTACTGCAAACAATGACATCCAGGACATTTTTTTCTTTATATCATCCATGTTTTCCCATAGGATAATTTACATTACTACTACTAAACATTGGACAGCCTGGCCTAGCGGTAGAGCGCTTGATGCTAACCCGAGAGCCTCGAGTTCGAATCATGGTTCAAATCAGTGGAACGTCCTGAGTCCACCCAGCTCTAATGGGTACCTAACTCACGATATGGAAATATGGAATATTTACTATTAATAATATCAATAACCAGCATCATTTTAAGGTGCTTGTAATTACATGGTAATTCTAAAATCACAATTCACAGTCAAAGACATGCCTATTCTAAATTGCTATATTGATCTCAGAAATATGCCAAGAACCAAACAGTCTCTTAAAGTTGAGCAAATATTTGGATCAAAGGTGAGGCTAGAGGTTTTGGAATTATGTTAGGTTTGTTAACGTTTGAGGTATATGTGGTTGGAATATAAGTGTTAATATTGAGGTTATGGTAGGCTATATAGAGTTTGGGGTGGGAGTTATTAAGGATAATGGTAAGGTTAGGTTAGGTTATTTAGCGTTAGAGGTGGATGTTATATGGGCTAATGGTAAGGTTAGGTTAGGTTACTTAGCGTTAGTGGTGAATGTTATAAGGGTTAGTGGTGGGGGTTAGGTTATGTTGTGTTTGAGGTACGTATCATCATCATCATAGCTATGCTAGGTTTTGCTTCTAAACACATACCCACTCCTTTTATTTGCCACGACCAAAACAAACTGCTCAACTCCACTTCACCTATTTCAGTGCCCCTACAAGATGTAAAATGAAAATTTTCAAGTGCCTCCACTTCATCCCCCCCCCCATCCTCTTTAAACCTTTGTTTCGCTGCTATACACAATACTATCATCTCTGAAGCTAATTTAGGCATGAATAGGAACATAAAGATTTAACAGACGCATGCATTAGCATTCTATTAAGACAACCCACGTGACGTCGCAGAGCCAATAGATGAGAAGAAATCGACCCAAGCATGACGATGAAAACAGCAAAGTGTGAGCGAGTATGGTGATGAACCGACATGAAACTACAGCCAACTAGGGTTTTCTATTGTTGAAAGACATAAATAATTAAATATTTTGAAGTGTTGGGGGATTTTATTTTTTATTTTTGAAGCATTGTCGGGGGGGGGGGGATGAAAATGTAATGGTGGAGGCTTAGCCTAGGGTAGAGCATTCATTAGGCACTGAGACGTTTGGAGTGAGGTCTTTTAAAGCTGTGACGTGCTGGGTGTACCATAAAGTATAAACATGAGCTGGTGTCTAACTTTTTGTTTGATACTGCTGTGCTGTGGTAAGTATTTAATGAATTAAATAAGAAATAAGATAGTGCTAAAAAATAAATGTCTATTTGTCATAAACCTTAAAAATCAGTCTTAATGAAGAAGATTCGTTAAAGAAATGTTCACTCAGTCGGAATCTGGTTACTAATCTAATATTCTATGTGAGCGCAACGTGTGTGAGCTAAATAGCCTACACGTACGTGTACACACAAGGAAAAATACATTGAAATAATGAGTATTTATATAATTAAATAAGTAAAAAGTTGTGTTTATTTTGATACTAATTAAATATTAAATTTGCTTTTTGTTCAACAACTTCAAAGTATAAAGAAATTATATATATATATATATATATATATATATATATATATATATATATATATATATATGTGTGTGTGTGTGTGTGTTTGTATCTATATATATGTTTGTGTGGTATGTAAACATTACAAAGAAAATTACATAGCGTGCTACTGTTTATTCCTGTATTTTCTGTATTTGTCAGCCATAGCTCAACCAGCAACTGCCGCCGTGTCAATAAAAGACTTCACCGTCATATCCCACCAGGGCACCACGTACTGGCTCTCTAAAACTGCAGCCACCTCGGCCACGGCCACTGAAAACTGCAAGCAAATAGGGGCCAAGCTTGCTCTCTTCGACAGTGACTTGGATTACAAAGCGATGTATAAGGTCATTCAACCATACAATCAGCAGAAAGTGATCGTAGATGTCATTCAAAAGGATGATAATAATGATAAGTTCTTGGAGTACTACTGGCTGAATGAGAAATTTTCAGGTTCAACCTTTTTGGGATTGTATTACGATATCCGGTGTAATAAATCAAATGGAGATCGATGCTGTATAGCACTGAATTATGCGTATGTAATACTTAACTTACAGAGTGTGGTTACTATAGAATGTAGCAACAAATTTCCGTATTTGTGTGAGCAAACGGCTGGCGGTGGTTCGGGTAATGGAGTTGTTTGTAGCACCGGTTTAAACTTCGACAATGTTTCCAATTCGTGTGTGGATATAGACGAGTGCGGTGAGGTTTCGAACCCGTGCCAGCAGGTATGCAACAACACGATTGGATCTTTCGCCTGCGGTTGTGATGAGGGGTATGTTGTTAATGTAAACGATAGCACGGTGTGTGATGATGTGGACGAGTGTGGTCAAGCGTCAAAGCCGTGTCAACAGGTGTGTAGCAACACGAACGGATCTTACGTGTGTGGGTGTTACACAGGGTATGTTGTGAACACGAACAACACGTGTGTTGATGTTGACGAGTGTGCTTCGGTTGATGGAAGTTGCCATCTGTGTAACAACACCGAGGGGTCGTACGTGTGTAGTTGTAAAGTGGGATTCACACTAGCCGATGACAAACACACTTGTACAGATGTGGACGAGTGTGCTGGGTCTATAAATAGATGTCAACACATGTGTAACAACACGGTTGGGTCGTACCAATGCAGTTGTGAGTCTGGGTACATCATAAGTAACGATTCTGTCAGTTGTGATGACGTCGATGAATGTGGACTTGCAGACGACTGTCAACAGTTATGTAACAATACCATTGGATCGTTTACATGCAGCTGTCTGGCAGGATTTAACCTCCACTCAGATAACAAATCATGTGACGATATCAACGAATGCGAGATCTCGAATCCCTGCCAATACAACTGTACCAACACAAACGGCTCCTACACATGTGTGTGTCCAAATGGATACACTCTAGATACTGACCGCTCTTCGTGTGTGGACATTGACGAATGTTTGGTTGGTAAAAATATGTGTAGTGGACTTTGTACCAACACCAACGGCTCTTATACCTGTAGCTGTGGTCCTGGTTATCTTTTAGACACACGTGACAACATCACGTGTCTTGACATCGATGAATGCGCAACAAAAACAGCTCAATGTGACCATATCTGCATCAACACCATCGGTTCCTACTTATGTAAATGCAACTCCACCTACACCAACACATCAGATCCAAGTTGCTTTTCCATTCCTAAACACGCCGTCTGCTACAGTACATGTGCCTTTCAGATCAAGATGCAGACGATCACGATCGTAAAAGTTCTTGAAGAAGTCGAACAGAGAGAAACAAAGCTTCTGCTCGACAAGAAAAACCTATCGTCTTACACCGAAACTATATCGTGTGCGGAAGATCCCAGAACATCTGCCAAGTCGATGGGGGATGCTGGAATTGCTGTGTTGGTGTTAGTGTTTGGGGTGATAGTTGTAGCAGATCTAGTGGCGGCGGGGAGTTATTGTTTCGAGATATTAAAACGGAAGTTTCTGATGAGGAGTAGACACAGAACAGAGCAATGAAATAAAAAGGAAGCATATTTTATTATTAATCTGATAAATAGATTAACTCTACTTCACCCGCACAATGTGCAATAAGGTTCGAAACCATACACTACTATTAGTATGCTTTGAAGTATTAAAATTTACTAATATATGCTTACTACTACTGCTAACAGAAGTCACACATTATGGAGTCAAGTTGTTTTAATGTATGTTAATTAATACATCATCCATATATTATGAAATCAAAAAGATTTTGTTTAGAAAATCAATTTAATGTTTCAAAGCCTTGCTCACTGCTACTCAGTCGTGTTATCAATCTTAAATAAATCTTATCATTTTTTAACCTAAAACTAACCTAAACTTGCCCGTCAAACAGCAAATTGAAATATTTTCTTCAAACGAGAAATTGCCTACGAGAATCTTCTTCTTCTTCTTCTTCGTTCTTAATTATTAGTGTTGAAGGTGATCGAGATTTATCTGCCAATGGGTTTGAACTCGAGACTTTGTTCGAATTTATCAATCATGAGCTTTTAGCCGACTCGACCACGCCTCCAACACAATTAAGCGTTACGTGTCAACTGGTTATGCGCCATTGAGGCCATTGACTCCGATTTCAGCCTGCTTTTCTTTTTGGATTTGCTTCCATAGCCTTTGTCCAACCAAGAACAAACTACAAGGCAGCAGTTGTTTAATTTTGGAGTTGTCTCTCCTAGAAGAGTGGCTGTCCCCAGCTAACGAGCCTCATCTGCCCGAGGGTTCGAACTCGAGACTTTTCGGTTTAGAAACCATGAGCTTTACCGACTCGACCACGCCGACCCCTCCTACGAGAATGATAAGAACAATATCTTGAGTTTACGTCTTCTAAGAAAGGAGACTAAAAAATCAATATAACTTAACGTTGTTCATTTGCATTAACGTGAAAATAATTGAAACAGCTATTTTTGTGTGTCTAGACAATAACTATAAAACAATAAAGACTCGTTTTTTAAAATATATGAATTGAAACATACTCTAAAATATGTGAAATATTGTTATAGTTGTTGTACAAAAAATAACATAATAAGCTCTGATATTTTAAGTTAATAAAAATAAAGAAAACAATAAAGAAATTGGCTTTTAATTTGAGTAAAGGATTTATCTTTTCTTGATGCTGTCTTACATCGGGCTGCTATTTCTAGCTTACTATGATACATATAATATGCAAATTAATACTAGTATATGTTATTACATTTTGTATTAAAACATGTATTTTAATTTATAAACATTTTTAAAACTTGATTCTTTTCAAAATCAATATGTACGGCTACATCAAGTAAAATAAATATTTGATTGAAATGTTTAATTAATTTGTTCTTTATGTTTTGTGTTTACGGTTTTTTAAACAACATAATTACACGTTTTTATTTAACTCTGTTCCAAAGTCTGGTATGCTTTTTACCTGCTTATTGGATCGAAGCTTGCGAGCGAATTTTGACAACTTTTACTATACCGAATTCTTTTAAATTTTTGAATTATTTTCCGGTTTTAAATTTTAACGGCAGCTTTGAGGATAAAAATAAAAACAAACAAACAAAAAAAAACACGATATTTCACCATGTCTAATTGTTAAAATGACCCATCTTCATTCTAGAGCTTTACTAGAATGAACTTTAAAATATAATTCACCCTAACATTAACCAGAAGGTTAAATAAATTAAAACCGACCTCATATGGATTCTAAAATCACATTCTAAAAAATAAGATAACAGTAGACTTTCTGATCGTGTAGTACAGTAATTCCGTTATAAATGAGCTTGAGATATCTACAAGAAAGCAATTTATATTTTTATGTCGTTTAATGTATTATAAATATATTAGTGATGTTCCAAATAATGTGCAGATGTGTTTAGGTCCATTCGTTCTGTGACTGAGGTCTGCTTACGATAAATTTAATTTAAAATATATTAGGCTTATTGGCATAATTTTACTTAATCGTTAACATATAGAATGTAAAATTATACATTTTTTCCACCTAATAGTACGAAACAAATCTATGCAATTTTGATTTTTAGTCTTTTATTTTACTACAGAGAAAGTGCACAATGGAAAATCACAACAAACGCGAATGGTTCTTATTCATTATAATTACTTTGTCATTAGCTTTAGTAATTTACTCATTTCTTATTCACATAAAGTTTGAGTTTGAAATTAATATAGAAAAGAAAATAGAAATAATTGTCAAACAAGCATGGCTTCTTTTAAACTGGACCCGAAACCCATAGTTATCCGAATGCCTACGGGTGGTCTAGTATAATACAATAACTATGTTGACACGTTTGTATATTTTTTTGTTTGGTTATTTTTTTTAGTTGGCCTTCTAGACAAAAAGTTAAAAAGCTTAATAACTACGCATAAAAAAGCGCGACAAATCATGTTTATTATTTTAGTAGGCAAAAATAAATCTTAAACAAAAACATTCGTTTAAAACGAAAACGTTAGCAGTTTTAAAAAAACAGGATTTTGACGAATTTTTTCAAGCAGTGATTTATACAATCGAAGAACTTTGATTACAGTTTTAACATGCAGAAGATAATTAACTTTAAATTTTAAAATATCCGTCCTAGTTTTAATGTGAGTTTAATACATTAAAATAATTGGGGAAATCGGTTTGTAGAAGACAGACCGTTTTCCAACAGGAAAGTGGGGTGTCTAGTATTATATGAATAATAACACATCTTTTTTTCAGAATTGCACAAATTACGCCTGAACGGTTCAACGATATTTTTTTAGTATTCTTCCAAGCACTGATTATACAAACAAGTATTCAAGCGAAGTTGTTTATGCTAGGAAAGCGTATCGATATACATCGCTTTTGGAATGTGTATGAATTATGTAATAATATGTGCGGAGGGTTGATGTTTGAATATGTCTTCGACGATAGGAGATGACAGATTGCAGCAAATTACAATAATGATATTGAGAGAGTTTAGTTAATGTTAGGTTAGTTTTACAACAGAAGCCTGCAAGGATATAGACCAAAGGGTCAGTGTTAAGTTACAACAGGCACCATTAAAACGGCCGGAAAAGCAATTTAAATTCACAGCATACACTGGCATCACAATGATATGGTTTAAAGGGTTTTCATATTTCGGTACGTATGGTATTAGATTTTTATAAAACTTTCGTGAAATTTCAATAATTATTTTTTTTTGCTTTTAATAATTATTGTAACCAGAGACAGTTTTGCGATTAGTTTAAGGAATTATTATTTTATTCAAACAATGATAAATTCTATTTGGGTATGGATTCCTTAAAATAAATTCACTTGATATGAGTGTCTATGGGACTATATTGTCAGTGCAAAGTTAACGGTCGTTTTTTTCAAATAACAAGGATTAGACATTTTTTTCTAAAAGTACTTTCTACCGGAATATCGTTTAATGTCACGTCAACGTTCTAAAAGTCTGTTCATAATTTTAGGTTACCCTGATTAAATATTTCAAAAATTCGATTATTTAAATGTAGTTTTATTTTAAAATCTATTAATGCATTATGTAATTTATTATTATTTTTTTAATTTCCATTTTTTAGTATGTTTTATAGGCTCAACACTCACACAAACGTCCATCGATCTGAACTTTTGGACGATCGACGTCCCAGGTCACACGTATTGTTTTTCAAAAACAGTAGCAACAATGCAGATTGCCAAGCAAAAATGCTCTGGTATCAATTCCGAGTTGGCTTTTTTTAAAAATGAAACGGAGTACTTGCCAGTACCCAGAGCCATAGATTTGCGCTTCAATTACGCTTTCATGATTTGGATACATATCCGACCTGCCGATGAGAATAACGACAAGATATCAGAGTTGTACTTTGCTGAGGAGCCAGTGAACAAAAGTCTCTGGTATTCAGTACACCCAGCCCGTTCGTGTAAATATTACAGTGGGATCGATTCGTGCTGCGCTGCTATGTTTATTAAGTATGGTCTGATGGATGCCGACTGCACAGTTGGTTATTATTTTTTGTGTGAGGTCAAGAACACATGCACGGACGAGAACTGTTTACAGACGTGTTCGGGTATTTCCTGCAAGGCTGGATATAGATTCGATAACGTGACCATGTTGTGTGTTGATGTTGACGAGTGCAACGCAACGCTAGGACCGTGTCAACAGGTGTGTAACAACACGATCGGAAACTACACGTGTGATTGTTATCCGGGGTACAGCGTGAACCCCAAAAACGAAAGTAGGTGTGTTGATGTTGACGAGTGCAGCGAGGTGCAGAGCCCGTGTCAGCAAGTGTGTAGAAACACGAATGGGTCATTTGTTTGTGGTTGTAACTATGGTTACGAATTGGAAATAAACGATTTGAGAACATGCGTGGATGTTGATGAGTGTGGTCAAGATTTTAAACCGTGTCAACAAGAATGTATTAACACGAATGGATCATACATCTGTGGATGTTACCATGGTTACACCGTAAACAAAGCAAACACAAGCAAATGTGTAGATGTTGATGAGTGTAGTCAGACACCCAAGCCGTGCCAGCAAGTGTGTAACAACACGAATGGATCTTTCGAGTGTGGCTGTTATCATGGTTACACAGTTAACACATCTGACGCAAGCACATGTGTAGATGTTGACGAGTGTAACGTAGAATCTAATCCGTGTCAACAAGAATGTAACAACACAGATGGAGCATACGTGTGTGGATGTTACCATGGTTACACAATAAACAAAACTGCCCCTAGTCAATGTGTAGATGTTGATGAGTGTAGCCAAGCAACCAAGCCGTGTCAGCAAGTGTGTAACAACACAGCTGGTTCTTACATATGTGGATGTCATGTGGGCTATAATGTAGACAACAGCAACACAAGCTTGTGTGTTGATGTTGATGAATGTGCTACGACTGATAACATGTGTCAAGAAGTGTGTAATAACACAGAAGGCTCCTACGTGTGTAATTGTAACAATGGGTTCACACTAGCAACGGATAGACTTGCGTGTGTTGATGTGGACGAGTGTGCTCTGTCCACTGATATATGTCAACACATGTGTAACAACACAAATGGGTCTTATCAATGCAGTTGTGAGATCGGGTACAAGTTGGGTAATGATTCGGTCAGTTGTGATGACGTCGATGAATGTGGACTTACAGACGACTGTGAACAGTTATGTAACAATACCATTGGATCGTTTACGTGCATCTGTCTGGCAGGATTTAACCTCCACTCAGATAACAAATCATGTGACGATATCAACGAATGCGAGATCTCGAATCCCTGCCAATACAACTGTACCAACACAAACGGCTCCTACACATGTTTGTGTCAAAGCGGATACACTCTAGATACTGACCGCTTTTCGTGTGTGGACATTGACGAATGTTTGTTTGGTACAAATATGTGTAGTGGAGTTTGCACCAACACCAACGGCTCCTATACCTGTAGCTGTGGTCCTGGTTATCTTTTAGACACACGTGACAACATCACGTGTCTTGACATCGATGAATGCGCAACAAAAACAGCTCAATGTGACCACATCTGCATCAACACCATCGGCTCCTACTTATGTAAATGCAACTCCACCTACACAAACAAATCCGACCCAGGTTGCGTCTTCTTTCCAACATATGCCGTCTGCTACTGCTTGTGTCCTTTTTATATTAAGATGCAGACTATCACCGTGTCTAAAGCTATAGCAGAGGCCAAAGTCACCCAAACACGTCTGACTGTAGACGACAAGAATCTGACGTCACATTCTCAGAAAATCGTCTGCGCCCAAGATCCCCGACCGTCAGCAACAGCTGTTGGCATGTTTGGCATTGTCCTGTTGGTGCTGACGTTGCTTGTTCTAATTTTACCTGATGCTGTGACTGTTGTAGTACATTTCGTAACATTGTATAAAGCGAAGTTTACTTTATCTGAACGTAACGGGGAGACAAACAACGAAGAAACTACATTTTAACAAACATGGATACACTTTCTATTGAGCTGTGTCAAATTACGGATAAGTTAATGATGAAGAATTAAATTCACCACAAAATATAGTTTTTCAAAACACTATTTAGACGTTTTTATTGTATAGAACTATTGAAACTTTAAAATACCGTAACATTTAATCACCCGCCCGAATGTGTGGATAATATTAGACTTGGTGTTTCAGACTCAGCGTACGATAATTTTCTCGACTTGAATGTTTTTTTTCTGTTTTGAAAAGTGTGTCAAAAACTAAAGAGTACACAAAACAGGACAGTTTAAATTCTGTTTTACACCAATACATTTTATACAGTAGGAAACCATTTTTTATGTTTGACAACATTCCATAGTTTAAGTTCAGATGTCAGTCCCAACGGGGGTTAACTCTACAATTTCCAAATTTCATGAGTTCGGGTCTCGGTTCGGAACTGAGACTTTACGACTGCACAGATTCTAGCTAGTTAAAATGGGTACCTATCTCATGATGGGGAAAATTAAACACGGCTGGACATATTGTTCCAACCACACCATCTCTTCATATGCCGAGGTCAAGAAACATGAACTCTATTTCATCTGCCCTATGGGTCATTTGGTCTGAAAGGGAATATTTACTATTTTTTTTTTATACATCAGTCACAATATTTTTACATATTATAATTATATATAAACCACCCGCTTCTCCAATGTGTTATATAATACAAATTGCACCATACTTACGATTTAAAATTAATAACATGATGATTAAAAAATCAGTCAGGTTTATAAAATACTGTTTTTTTGACGTTCTTTATTTTTTAATTGTTGGTTAAATTTTAACTTGACCATTATATTAAACTTAACCCCAAATTCACAGTCAAACAGCAAATTGAAATATTATCTTTAAAATTTTAATATCCTCTACATTCTTACCCATGATAAGAATGGCCTTTTGTATTTACGTCATATTTAGAAAGAAGACCTTAAAATATCAATGCAATTTGAAGTTGTTCTTTTGTTTAAATGTGTAAGGAAATGAAGATAAACTACTAATAAAACAACTTTTTTTTCCTACCCAAAATCCATCAAACTATAAAGATTTGTTTTTAATAAGTAGATTGTAGTATACGCAAAAAGATGTGAAATGTTGTTATAGTTGTACAAAACAATAACAAATTAAGCTCTGATATTTTTTAATTAATAAAATGAAAATGTTAAGGGAAACAATAAAGACATTTGTTTTTATTAATGTTAGTAAATGATTTATCTTTTCTTGATGCTTTATAAAAGTGTGATGCTATTTGTAGTTTAAGAACATAAATATTATTAGCAATAAAATTCTAATATATGTCAATACATTTTGTATTTAAAAAGACACTTTAATTTTTTAACTTTAGTTTATTTCTCTATTATTATATATATCAAGTATTATAAATCTTTCAGTTGATATGTTTAAACAAATGACAAATGTAATTTTAGCGCAATTTCAATACTGACAATAACGATTATTAATTCGTTATGTATGGATGTATGGATGTGTGTCCGCAGCTTTAGGTCGTATCTCGTCCTTAACGAAGCAATATCAAGGACTAGTTCCAAAGCAAATATGTTAAGCAAGTTCCGAGGATGATTGTGGGCCAAAGAAATTTCCGGAATTCCTTCCTGGATTTCCCGGAAAAGCCAAAAAACCTTTTAAAAATGCAGTTTTTGGTCAATATCTCGGCAACCAGACGACTTAGCGACTTGAAACATTTACCAATCGATTCCTGCCATAATTTAGAACAATATTGCCGAAGAAAGTTTTCAAAAATATCCTTTCGTTCGGTCACAAAAAATAATTAAGGAAATTACGCTTAAATTGTCACTAGACTTTTTATTAACTTGTTTACTTATCGTGTTTGAGTTTTCTTAAACAACATACATGCAAACATTTGTCTAACTTGCTTCCTCTGTCTGTCTGTTATATTTTTTAAATTGCAAAGTCCCAGTCATGGGTCGTTACAAGCAGAGAAGAAATTTTGACCACTTTTACAGGACCAATTTCTTTCAAACGTGGCATTAAAATGTACCATCAAATGTAATAATTTTACACTCTCAGATAATTAGTTCATTTTATAAAAATTCCAATATAATGCTTTTATTTTATAACGCTATCAACGAAATTCAATTGGTTCAATATTTATTTGAGAGACTCGGATTCCACCCAGCTATAAAGAGTACCATGTCTATTTCGGATAACATAAGGATGTCTGGACAAAGAACAGGCCACACAATCTCTCCATATGGTAATGTTGTAGAAGCATGAAGAACTATAATTCATCTTTGCTCCAAGCATCAACAATAAAGCCAAAGATGCAACATCCAATTGGTGGAACACACACTGTTCAATAAGGAATTAGAAGCCCGAAAAAAATCCGCATTTATTTTCACAATATATTTTCTTCCTATTCTCTCTTTAAAAAATGTGTTTCCATTTTTTGTGAGTTTAAAAAAAAGTATCTAGAGTTAACGTCTTACAAAGAAATGAGACTTTAAAAAATCAATATAACTTGATGTTTTTTCATTTGCTTTAACGTGAAAGTTTTTTGTGTGTGTAAACGATAACCATAAAACAATGAAGACTCGTTTTTTCTTTAAAAAGTTAATCGAAACCCTACTCAAAAATATGTGAAATATTGTTATAGTTGATATACGAAAAAGTAACAAAAAATCTCTGATAATATTTTAAATTAATAATACAAAAAAAAAAAAAAAAAAAAAAAAAAAAAAAAAAAGGGAAACAATAAGGAAATTGGCACATTTTTTAATAAAGTTATTCTTTTCAAAATCAATATGTATGCCTACATCAAGTAAAATAAATATTTGATTGAAATGTTTTATTAATTTGTTCTTCATGGTCTGTGTTTCTTGAACAGCATAATTACACGTTTTAATTTAACTCTGCTCCTATGTCTGGTATGCTCTTTTTACTTTCTCGTATATACGAAGTATAGAGAAAGTCTTGTAATCGTGCAAAAAAAAATCGAGATTTTTACAAATCTCGACGTTTCACACCTCACTGATACGGAAAAACATAATTTTCAATCTTGTCCGTATGTCTGTGTGTCTGTCTGTGCGTCTGTATGTGTGTCTGTCTGTCCGTGTGTAAACACGATAACTTGAGCACCGTTACAGCTAGGTTGATGAAATTTCATATATAAGTATTTAATCAAAATCGTAGATCCGTATCAACTTTTGAGCGATTTCCGATAACCGGAAGTGGTACTTTTCCTACTTTGAATTTTTCAAAAGCCTATAACTTGAATACTATTTCAGATAGATAAATGAAATTTCATACGTAAGTAAAAAATCTAATTCTCTACCTTTTATTACATTTTGAGTCATTTCCGTTGACTGGAAGTAGTAATTTACGCTACTTCCGATTTCTCAAAAAACTAATGTAAATTTTAAAAGTAATAATAATATTGCGCACCATTATGCGCTTTTTTATTTGGCGTTCACTTGATGTGCAATTAATTTGTCTACGAGATTTTATTCTATTTTTAAAACTTTAAGTATTTAAAATGGATTAAAAATCATGTCTATAGCCCGAGTTCCCATCGCCTGTTATTTTATATAAGAATATTCGAGAAAGTTTAGGGGAGATCACTCCCGGTTTATTTTGCTTAGTGCGTTTCTATGGGTCGAAACTTGCAAGCAAAACTTTGACAGCTTCTATTGTACCGAATTCTTTTAAATTTTAAAATTATTTTCAGGCTTAAGTTGTTTTTTTTTTCAACGGCCGCTTTGATGGTAAAAATTTAAGAATAAAAAAATGTGTATCGAAATGTTTTTCATCCTTGTCAATATTTTTTGTCTTTGTCTATATACTCTGACTGAATCCAAGATTTTCCTTTTTGTCTACCTACTCCCACTAAATCGAAACGGTTGTATTTTTGTTATTGAAGGTGAGCGATAAAAGAAATGTATGTGTGTTGCTGTGAAAAAAAAATCATAAATATGCATTGTCAAATACGAATAATTGTGATATTTTTTTGTGAAACTTAAATATTTTTACAAGCGTTTTGAAGTATGCTGAATTTTTTCCTTAAATTCTTATTAAATCAATTGTCAAAAAAAGCAACAAATATAAATCACGATTTACTATAAGGCTATGTTTTGATTATTAAATTTCTATAATAATTCTAATATAATTTTTATTTCTTAAACTAGAAAACCAGATTGTTCCAGTTTTAAAATAAATAAACTGTCTTTGCTTTCTGCAAATTTGATGGAACAGATTAAAAAGTATAGGGACTCTAACAGTAAACAATTTAGCATAATATAATAGATTTGTTTAAGAATGATGTCTTCATTCAATATTAAAATTTATTTTGAAAAGTTTCTAGTTATGACATTCGCTAGAACTAAATTGGTAGCTGTATTGTTGTGATCTTTCAGTTGTCATTTGAGAACCTCTTAGGCTAGAATATGATTCAGAAACAGATGGATATATGATTGGGTAGTTTGTTTCAGCACATTCTAGTTGTGAGATTTACCAAACGGTGTTTGGGAATCTTCGAGTTATGTGATTTTAGAACTAATTTAAAACAGAGGTAGCATTGCGATCAGCAACTAATTTTCTTTGAGAACGACTGCATTTGGTGATAATCTGTAGGCTGATTACCTAGACAACTTATGAGTAAGTCTTTTATTTTTTTAAAAGTTAACTTAATTGCCCTCTGCATTGTTCTTCTGCAATTTATGTACCCTTATACAATTATAAACAATTTCATTTCCTTTATGTCCAAAATTGAAAACAAAACTCCGATAGTTAAGATCTTAGCTCTAGTGTTTTACATCGCCTTGACAGGAAAAAAAGTATGCTTTGCCGTGAAAAAAGATATTTGTTAATTCATTCATCCAAACATAAACAGAATAAACAATCATTCATGCAAGTCGCTTTGAGCTAAATAATGTATCGGCTTACAAGTGTTTAAAGTACCACTTATACAATTTGTAAGAAACAGACAATTGGTATGTTTGAACAACGTCTAAATTATGAAATAACACCAGGGGTTGGGGGAACACAAAGGAGTAGGAACCTATAACGGAATGTATCGATTTTGTACCCCCACCCACCCTGTAACTATAATTATTCACGTTGGAACAAAAGCGCTTCCTTTCAATATTTGGAAAAAAAAACGTGGGCGTTTAATACCAGTTACTGTCTCTTAACAGTTTTTGTTATGTTCTAACGCTTATAATGAAGAAAACTATTAACTCTGTAAAGCCTGGTATCAATACATTTTATTACAGACAAATGTGTTTTGTTTAGAAATGCAACACAAAGTAAGGTGTTTCAAGTTTTCTTCTACCTTGTTTGGTGACCCACACGCGCTCTCCTAGCTACGCCTCTGGAATTGTATGAACGAGGCAATGCAGGTAAAAAAAGACATATATATCAAGAAAGATCACAAAGTAGTTCGCCGAGGCACTTTGTGATAGAACAGAAGTTCACGAGCAGCTGGACAGTGTTAAAGCATTGCTCAGTTACAAGTTAAAGATACCGATCAGAGTTAGTGCAGAGTCCACAAAGACAATCCTGGTCATTATTCATGGTGGACAGAAATTACCGTCACAATGATCTGGTTCATTAGGCTATTCAGTTTCTTGCTATATTTCTGTAAGTATGGTGTTTAAACTGTGACAATACTTTCGTTGAATTTTAATGTGAGTTATTACATCGTCAATACTTGACCAAATAAATAACGTTTGTATTTCGGTCATAGCTACCTTTATTGAGCTTTCATTTATAGGAATACCTTATTTAACAAGCTTCTATTTAACTTGCTTTCTCTGTTGTGCTTTTTACTTGCTTCGCGAAATGTTGAAACAAGCACCGTAAGTCAAGTTCCAATGAAAATGTAATGCTACATATTATTGAACTTTATTAGATGTTTAGTTAATTTTTGAAAAATCAATTTGAAATGTCGAATATAACGTGTTACTTTTCTCCGTTAGCTATGCGCACATTATTTGTGTTAATATAGAGCAGACTTTGTTATTACAAGCTTTTATTTAAGCCTACTATATCGACAGTCTGTCTCCAGTCTGTTGTCAGTCTGTCTGTCTAGACCGAAACGCCCGAGCGAAATTATGGGCGCTTTTAACTGATAGATTCGGTTCAAAGTTAGTACGTGGGTCAAAACATGAAGGCAATGCAACATAACATTAAATTTGACTTAAATGAGTGCCTAAATATTTTTTTATGAATTAATTTAAATCGTGTTAGAATTAGTAGACGGTCTTACCCAACTATTCCGCACTATTATATACGCGTTAGCACGTTCATTTGGAGTGCAATAGTTTTTAGTCATGCAGCTCAATTGTAATTAAATAAATTTAAAATACGGAAAAAAAATGTATAATTTTTTTTTCATAAAAAATGTTTTAATAACAAGATTTTATGTAATAATGCACTAAAAAGGAGAAAGTAAATTATACACTACTATTTAAATAACTATTTTAAAAAGCGTTGGTCACTTAAGTTTCTATTGGATACCTTTACTAATATTTAGTAAGAGCTTATGCTTTTCATTATACTTATTTAACTAATAGTGTATAATTTATTTTCTACTTTTTAGTGCATTATTACTTAAAAGCTTGTTATTAAAATGTTTTTTATGAAATTTTTTTAGTACTTTACATGTTTTTATTTACAATAGTTTCATGAATAAAAACCATTGCGCACCTATTGAATGTGATGGAGCGCTATTGAAAGTAATGACGCGTGTGGAGTAGTTGGATAAGACTGCCTACTAATTTGGTCAAAATTTTAATTAATTCATAAAAAATTAATTAGGCATCCAATTAAGTCAAATTTAATGTCATGTTGCATCGTCTTCATGGCTTGACACACGTACAAACTACGAACTGTATCTGTCAGGTAGAAGTGCCTGCAATTTCGCTCGGGCGTTTAGATCTAGACAGACTTACGACTGAAGACAGAGGAAGCAAGTTAAATATAAGCTTTTAATAAAAAAGCTTTTAATAACAAGGTTTTATGGAATAATTCACTAAAAAGTAGAAAATAAATGATACATTACTATTTAAATAACTATAATGAAAAGCGAGTCTTCACATACGTGAAAAGTTTGAAACAAATCGGTCCGGTAGAAATGATTTTTTTCGAAAAATAGGAAATAACGTGTTACTTTTTGTAGTCACAGAAAAACACTCAAAATTTGACAAAATCATGAACTTGAGATCATATACTTATGTATAAAATGCCATCTACTTATGTTAAACTGTAATTAAAGTATTGACATTTAAGGAAAGAGAGAACGAGTATACGACTCCTTGAAGTTTTCGGAGGTCACCCAAAAATTTAAAGGAATCAGAGTAGAAAAATTCTTATGCTTATTTAAGATAATTTTTCATCTTAACTAAGCAGTACTCAAGTTATCGTGTTTACGCTGAAATAAAGTACCACTTTCTTTAATCTAAAAACGTTCAGTAGTTGGAAGAAATATGTACATGCAATGTAAAACTTAAAAGAGAAATACACCGGACCTAAACGGTACTCAAATTATAGGCTTTTGATAAACCGGAAGTTGAATAAGCGTCACTTCCGGTTGCCAGGAATCGCTCAAAAAGTGAAAGAAAATACTTATAAACGAAATTTCGTCAAACACACATACACAGTGCCCAAGTTATCCAGTTTACACACACAGAGAAAGACAGTCAGACAGACAGACTAGCAAAACTTTGTTGGATTTTTTATTTGCTCTGGAAGTTTATGAAACGTTTAATTTCTTAAAATCTCGACTATGACTTCTCGCACAATTACAATACATTCTTTATGTACAGTATACGATAAAGTAAAGAATTGGAAAAGGGCTAAAACTGTCAGAATATATATTATACATCTGATAACAGTAATTCATTTATATTCTATGTATGAAAAAGTTACAAGTCACGTTTATATAAAATTGCAATATCTAGATCGAGTATAATTTTCAATTTGTAATATTTTAATTGAAAAAAAATACATCTAAGTTTTCATCCTATCCCACTATAAAGTAAACTACCCTACGGTACCTTACAGCAGTGGCGTAGCGAGGTCGGGTGTTACCTGGTGCGGCACTTAATGGTGTCACCCCACCCCCCCCCTCCCCGATGCGTAGCGACCGTTACCGGGGACAAACTTTCATTTTTCGATTTGCACCCCCCCCCCCTCAAACTTTTCTCTATATATTTTGCTATTTTTTGCCTTGGTGTCACCCCCTTAAATGGTGTCACCCGGTGCGATCCGCCCCCTCCCCGCCCCCCCCCCCTTGCTACGCCTCTGCCGTACAGTACTCCACAGTACCATAATTTATCCTACCCTACCGAAACGTACCATTCAAAATAATACTCTGACTTCCCTGAACCCACCAAACCATTTGCATCCCTATACTACCCTACATTACCCGAGCTTACCTTATATTTGTATATTAATAGTAAATAATCAAACATTGTAAATTAAGTATTGTAACTCGTTCCGTAGGTTCTTCATTGGCAGAAACGCCATCAGACTATTGGACGATTGAAGTTCCAGATCAGACGTACTGTCTTTCGAAAAAAGGAGCACCCAAAAAGATAGCGAGAGAAAAATGCGCTGAAATTTACTCCGAGTTTGCGTTTTTTAAAAATGAAAAAGAGTACAAGGCTGTCGATAAAGCTATCGACCTGCGCTTTAATAATGCGTTTTTCGTTTTGATTAACATTCTAACTGAAGACGTTAATAACGATAAGATCCCAGAGTTTTACTGGTCTGAGGAGCCGATGAATACAAGCCTTTGGTATGGGAACGACCCAAACCAATCTTGCAAATACTACCAGGGTAACGATTCCTGCTGCCTGATTATGTACATAAAGTTTGGTTTGTATGATGAAGACTGCGGAGCAGATTTGTATTATTTATGTGAGATAAGAGAAAAATGTAGAGATGAGAATTGTTTACAGACGTGTTCGGGGATTACCTGCAAGGCTGGTTATAGATTCGACAACGTGTCCATGTTGTGTGTTGATGTTGACGAGTGCAATGCGAGAGTGAGACCGTGTCAGCAGGTGTGTAACAACACGATCGGAAACTACACGTGTGATTGTTACCCGGGTTACAGCGTAAACCCCAAAAACGAAAGTAGGTGTGTTGATGTGGACGAGTGCAGCGAGGTGCCGAGCCCGTGTCAGCAAGTGTGTAGAAATACGAATGGGTCTTTTGTTTGTGGTTGTAACTATGGTTACGAATTGGACATAAACGATATGAGAACATGCCTTGATGTTGATGAGTGTAGTCGAGAATTTAAACCGTGTCAACAAGAATGTACTAACACAAATGGATCATACATCTGTGGATGTTACCATGGTTACACAGTAAACAAAGCGAACACAAGCAAATGTGTAGATGTTGATGAATGTAGTCAGACACTCAAGCCATGCCAGCAAGTTTGTAACAACACGAATGGTTCTTTTGAGTGTAACTGTTACCATGGTTACACAGTTAACACATCTGACGCAAGCACATGTGTAGATATAGATGAGTGTAGTCAAGAATCTAATCCGTGTCAACAGGAATGTAACAACACGGATGGAGCATACGTGTGTGGATGCTACCATGGTTACACAGTAAATACAAAAGACACGAGCAAGTGTGTAGATGTTGATGAATGTAGCCAAGCAACCAAGCCGTGTCAGCAAGTGTGTAACAACACCGTTGGCTCTTACATATGTGGATGTAATGTAGGCTATATGGTAGACAACAGCAACGAAAATCTGTGTGTTGATGTTGATGAGTGTGCTACGACTGATAACATGTGTCAACAAGTGTGTAATAACACAGAAGGTTCCTATGTGTGTAGTTGTAACAATAGGTACACTCTAGCAACCGATAGACTTGCGTGTGTTGATGTGGACGAGTGTGCTCTGTCCACTGATAGATGTCAACACATGTGTAACAACACAAATGGGTCGTATCAATGCAGTTGTGAGATCGGGTTCAGGCTGAGTAATGATTCGGTCAGTTGTGATGACGTCAACGAATGTGAACTACCTACAGATGACTGTCAACAGTTATGTAACAATACCATTGGATCGTTTACGTGCAACTGTCTGGCAGGATTTAACCTCCACCCAGATAACAAATCATGTGACGATATCAACGAATGCGAGATCTCGAATCCCTGCCAATACAACTGTACCAACACAAACGGCTCCTACACATGTTTGTGTCCAAATGGATACACTCTAGATACTGACCGCTCTTCGTGTGTGGACATTGACGAATGTTTGGTTGGTACAAATATGTGCACTGGATTTTGCACCAACACCAACGGCTCTTATACTTGCAGTTGTGGTCTTGGTTATCTACTAGACACACGTGACAACTTCACGTGTCTTGACATTAATGAATGCGCAACAAAAACAGCTCAATGTGACCACATCTGCATCAACACCATCGGCTCCTACTTATGTAAATGCAACTCCACCTACACCAACAAATCTGACCCTAATTGTGTTTTCTTTCCAACATACGCCGTCTGCTACTGCTTGTGTCCATTTTACATCAAGATGCAGACTATCACCGTGTCTAAAGCTGTTGCAGAAGCCAAAGTCACCCAAACACGTCTGACTGTAGACGACAAAAATCTGACGTCACATTCTCAGAAAATCGTCTGCGCCAAAGATCCCCGACCATCTGCAACAGCAGTTGGCATGTTCGGCATTGTCCTGTTGGTGCTGATGTTGCTTGTTCTAATTTTACCAGATGTTGTGACTGTTGTAGTACATTTTGTAACATTGTATAAGGCGAAGTTTACTTTATCTGAACGTAACGGTGAGACAAACAACAAAGAAACTACATTTTAACAAACATTGATGCACTTTCTATTGAGCAGTGTCAAAGTACAGCTAAGTTTCATAACATTGAATTAAATCCACCTCAAGAAATAGTTTTTGCAATACACTATTTAGACCTTTTTATGGTGTAGAACTATCGAAACTTTAAAATACCTTTACCCTTAATGAAACGTCCGAATGTTTTGATAAAATTGGACAGAGCGTTACTTGGTGTTTCAGAGTAAGCGTACGGATATTTTCTCGAATTGAATGTTGTTTTTTTTGTTTTAAAAAAATGTGTCAAAACTAAAGAGTACACAAAACAGGCCAATTTAAATTCTGTTATACACCATTACATTCTATAGAGTAGGAAACCATTTTTAAATGTTTGACAACATTCCATAGTTTAAGTTCAAACGTTAGTTCCCCCCGGAGGGTAGCTCAACAATTCCAAATTTCATGAGTTTGTGTCTCGGTTCGGAACTGAGACTTTAGGACTGCAAGGAGTCTAGCGAGCTAAAATGGGTACCTATCTCATGATGGGGAAAATTAAACACGAATGGACATAATGCTCCAACCACACCATCTCTTCATATGTCGAGGTCAAGAAACATGAACTCTATTTCATCTGCCCTATGGGTCTGAAAGGGAATATTTACTATTTTTTTGATACATCAGTCACAATATTTTTACATTATAATTATATATAAACCACCCGCTTCTCCAATGTGTTATATAATACAAATTGCACCATCCTCACTATTTCAAATTAATAACATGATGATAAAAATAAACCGGGAGTGATCTCCCCTAAACTTTCTCAAATATTCTTATATAAAATAACAGGGGATGGGAACTCGGGCTATAGACATGATTTTTAATCCATTTTAAATACTTAAAGTTTTAAAAATAGAATAAAATCTCGTAGACAAATTAATTGCACACCAAGTGAACGCGAAATAAAAAAGCGCATAATAGTGCGCAATATTATTATTACTTTTAAAATTTACATTAGTTTTTTGAGAAATCGGAAGTAGCGTAAAACTCTACTTCCAGTCAACGGAAATGACTCAAAATTTAATAGAAGGTAGAGAATTAGATCTTTTACTTACGTATGAAATTTCATTTATCTATCTGAAATAGTACTCAAGTTATAGGCTTTTGAAAAATTCAAAGTAGGAAAAGTACCACTTCCGGTTATCGGAAATCGCTCAAAAGTTGATACGGATCTACGATTTTGATTAAATACTTATATATGAAATTTCATCAACCTAGCTATAAAGGTACTCAAGTTATCGTGTTTACACACGGACACACACACACACACACACACACAGACACACAGACATACGGACAAGATTGCAAAATTATGTTTTTCCGTATCAGTGAGATGCAAAACGTCGAGATTTGCAAAAATCTCGATTTTTTTTTTTGCACGATTACAAGACTTTCTCTATACTTCGTATATACGAGAAAGTAAAAATCAGTCAGATTTATAAAACACTGTTCCCCTTTTCACGTTTCTTTATCTTTTAATTGTGTCTTAAATTTTAACTTGACCATAATATTAAACTTAACCCCAAATTCACAGTCAAACAGCAAATTGAAATATTATCTTTAAAATTTTAATAACCTCTTTATTATTATCAATAATAAAGATAACCTTTTGTATTTACGTAATAATTAGAAAGAAGATTTTAAAATATCAATGCAACTTGGAGTTGTTGTTTTGTTTAAATGTGTAAGGAAATGAAGATAAACTACTAATAAAACAAGTTTTTTTCCTACACAAAATCCATAAAACAATAAAGATTTGTTTTAAAAAGTAAATCGTAGTATACGCAAAAAAAATGTGAAATGTTGTTATAGTTGTACAAAACAATAACAAAATAAGCTCTGATATTTTGTAATTAATAAAATGAAAATGTAAAGGGAAACAATAAAAAAAAATTGGTTTTTATTAATGTTAGTAAATGATTTATCTTTTCTTGATGCTTTTTAAAAGTGTGATGCTAATTGTAGTTTAAGAACATACATATTATTAGCAATGAAACTCGAATATGTGTCAATACATTTTGTATTTAAAAAAGACACTTTAATTTTTAAACTTTATATTATTTCTCTATTATTATATATATCAAGTATTATAAATCTTTAAGTTGATATGTTTAAACAAGTGACAAATGTATATTTTTTTTTTACTTATCGTGTTTGAGTTTTCTTAAACAACATAAATGCAAACATTTATCTAACTTGCTTCCTCTGTCTGTCTGTTATATTTTTTTAAATTGCAAAGTTCCAGTCATGGGTGGTAACAAGCGGAGAAAAATGTTGACCACTTTTACAGGACCAATTTCTTTCAAACGTGGCACGTTGGTAATGACCCGACATCATTAAAATGTATCATTAAATGTAATAATTTTACACTCTCGATTGTTAGTTCATTTTCTAAAAATTGAATCAAGATGTCTATATAATGCTTTTATTTTATCGTGCTATCAACGAAATTCTATTGGTTCAATATTTATTTGAGAAACTCAGATTCCACCCAATTGTAAAGAGTAGCCTGTCTATGTCGGATAAGGTAAGGATGTCTGGACAAAGAACAGGCCACACAATCTCTCCATATAGTACTGTTACAGAAGCATGAAGAACTATAATTCATCTTTGCTCCAAGCATCAACAATAAAGCCAATGATGCAACATCCAATTGTTGGAACACACACTACTCAATACGGGATCAGAAGCCCGGGAAAAAAAATCCGCATTTATTTCCACAATATATTTTCTTCCCATTCTCTCTTTAAAAAAATGTGTTTCCATTTTCTGTGAGTAAAAGTAGCTAAAATGTATAATGAATTCAAAATTATCAGATTTCTAAAATAAATAAATACAGAGACAGGATGTTTCGATTCCATCTTCAAAATGTATCACTAAGCACATAAACGTAAAACACATGTATTGTACGTTTATTTTCTTTAAAAAATCCTTTTTTACATACCGGATATGGAAAACAGATGGCGATCGACAGCATATCTGTGTAATGAGTAGTCGCTGTGTAGCAATTCTATATGTATATCAAGTTGAATTCAATTCATTTCTGTTGTCGATTGCTGTTACATCCTTAATAACTACACTCTGTTTTCTTTACACAAAAAAACTATTTTCTATCTGTTTTTAATGAAAACCTTGAAATAATACCTCATGTTCAACAAACGTCATCATGACATCCTTAATAACCTTATCATAGAATACAACAATGAATCTATACACATAAGTATAACACCTCATGTTTTCTACCACTTAAAATGAAAAAAAAAAATGCATACATAATATCTTGAGGCTAACAAATATTTTGACAGAACAGCAAAAACTACGCCACAGCATACTAAAGATTTTTTTAATGTATTCATCCAAACACTGATTATATAAACACGTATTCAAGCAAGCTTGTTTATGCTAGGAAAGCGTATCGGTCTCTGAGTATTTGCTATGACGCAACAATAACTTAATAACGAAAAAGACATAAGGCTCTCTTGCAGTGTGCATGAATTATGAAATAATATGTGCAGAATGGAGGTGGGTGAATACGCCTACGATGCTAGGAGATGGTAGATTACAGCGAATTACAATAAAGAGTAGAAGAGTTTAGTTAACATTAGGTTAGTATTACAACAGAAGCCTGTGAAGGATTTAGACCGAATGGTCAGTGTTAAAAATTGTGTGCTCTTTAGTATTATAAAAAGTTGTTTTTTTAACGGAGCCTTTCTTCTTAAGTTACACCAGGAGTCATTTGGAAAAAATAGATAACAGCAAATTACAATAGGAAGATGTAAAGCAATGGAATTGTAGGGTTAGAACATACGTTTTTATGAAGCTGGAAATCTTGGACAGAGTTACATAAGACGTTTGTAAATAGTAAAACACAGCGGTCAGTGTTGGTTTACAACAGACGCTATTTGAGTCGAAAATACAGTTTTAATGCAGGACAAATATTAGCATCACAATGAAGTGGCTGGTAGAATTAATACTTCTCTTGATATGTTTCGGTACGTATGGCTTTAAACTTTCATAATTATTTCTTTGAATCGCATTTAATTGAACGATTTTTTAAATAATTTTTTTTTTTTACAAATAACCAGTTTTGCCTTAATTAAAATAAGTATTGTGCTCAAGTCTAAATATATATGGGCATGTACAGAGTCCTGATTTTTTTGACAAGTTTTAGTATTTCCCTTGGACTTAACATTCTGTGCTAAGGTCTCCGGTGTTTTTGGAACACCCAGCAATTAAACCAGAGGCAACTTTGTCAAACCGATAAACATTTGTTGTCTTGTCATCTTAAAGAATCGCTGATCACCAATCAAACTAGTAGCGTCACACGCAGGAAGGCGGGGGGTTGGGGGGGGGGGGGGGGGTGGGAAGATGCATATGACACCATTTTGGAGGGGTGACAACACATTTCAGAAATTGAAAATTTTACTGAAAAATCATTGTTTCATGCTGTTAAAAGAATTAGAAAAATGAGTATAGTAATATGGGTGAGAGAAGTAATACCAATCAGTATCTCATAACTTTTTGTGGGGGTTGGGGGGGGGGGGGGATGATACAATCAGTTACCGCATCTGATGATATCCTACCTAATGACTCACTTGAGTTCGACCAAGATCAATGTACTAAACGTTCTTAAGAGTATGTGATAAACATCAGTACTTATTTTATTCAAATCAATCATTTTTATAGTAAACTTTTTATATACCTAATTAATAAGAATTAAATAATTTCTCACAGCGTCTACACTTGCAGACACAACCACAGATCTAAATTTTTGGACAATCAGTTTCCAAGATCACAATTACTGTCTATCAAAATCAGTAGCAACCATGCCGGTGGCCAAACAAAAATGCTCCGACATCAATTCCGAGATGGTATTTTTTAAAAATCAAACAGAGTACACGAATGCAATCACCGGCATAAAATTTTCTTCTTACGGTGCTGTATACATATGGATACATATTCGAACTGCCGATGACAACAACGATCAGATCCCTGAGTTCTACTGGGCCGAGCAGCCAATCAATAAAAGTTTATGGTACTGGATCTACCCATTTAATTCGTGTAAAACCTACACTGGAAATGATACATGCTGTGCTGCTATGTATTCAACGTACGGGTTGATGGACGCGGGTTGCGGGGTAGGTTTCTATGTTTTATGTGAGGTGAAGAACGAGTGTAAAGACGAGAACTGTTTACACACGTGTTCGGGAATTACCTGCAAGGCTGGTTATGAACTGGATAACGTGTCCATGTTGTGTGTTGATGTTGACGAGTGCAACGCGACGCTAGGACCGTGTCAGCAAGTGTGTAACAACACGATCGGAAACTACACGTGTGATTGTTACCCGGGGTACAGCGTGAACCCCAAAAACGAAAGTAGGTGTGTTGATGTGGACGAGTGCAACGAGGTGCCGAGCCCGTGTCAGCAAGTGTGTAGAAACACGAATGGGTCTTTTGTTTGTGGTTGTAACTATGGTTACGAATTGGACATAAACATTATGAGAACATGCCTTGATGTTGATGAGTGTAGTCGAGAATTTAAACCGTGTCAACAAGAATGTACTAACACAAATGGATCATACATATGTGGATGTTACCATGGTTACACCGTAAACAAAACGAACACAAGCAAATGTGTAGATGTTGATGAATGTAGTCAGACACTCAAGCCATGCCAGCAAGTGTGTAACAACACGAATGGATCTTTCGAGTGTAACTGTTACCATGGTTACACAGTTAACACATCTGACGCAAGCACATGTGTAGATATAGATGAGTGTAGTCAAGAATCTAATCCGTGTCAACAGGAATGTAACAACACGGATGGAGCATACGTGTGTGGATGCTACCATGGTTTCACAGTAAACAAAACTGCCCCTAGTCAATGTGTAGATGTTGATGAGTGTAGTCAAGCAACAAACCTGTGTCAGCAAGTGTGTAACAACACAATTGGCTCTTACATATGTGGATGTAATGTAGGCTATATGGTAGACAACAGCAACACAAGCTTGTGTGTTGATATAGATGAATGTGCTACGACTGATAACATGTGTCAACAAGTGTGTAATAACACAGAAGGTTCCTACGTGTGTAGTTGTAACGATGGGTATACACTAGCAAAGGATAGACTTGCGTGTGTAGATGTTGACGAGTGTGCTCTGACTACTGACAGATGTCAACACATGTGTAACAACACAAATGGGTCGTATCAATGCAGTTGTGAGATTGGGTACACGTTGAGTAATGATTCTGTCAGTTGTGATGACGTCAACGAATGTGAACTACTTACAGACGACTGTCAACAGTTATGTAACAACACCATTGGATCGTTTACATGCAGCTGTCTGGCAGGATTTAACCTCCACCCAGATAACAAATCATGTGACGATATCAACGAATGCGAGATCTCGAATCCCTGCCAATACAACTGTACCAACACAAACGGCTCCTACACATGTTTGTGTCCAAGTGGATACACTCTAGATACTGACCGCTCTTCTTGTGTGGACATTGACGAATGTTTGGTTGGTACACATATTTGCAGTGGACTTTGTACCAACACCGATGGTTCTTATACCTGTAGCTGTGGTCCTGGTTATCTTTTTGACACACGTGACAACATCACGTGCCTTGACATCGATGAATGTGCAACAAAAACAGCTCAATGTGACCACATCTGCATCAACACCATCGGCTCCTACTTATGTAAATGCAACTCCACCTACACCAACAAATCCGACCCAGATTGCGTCTTCTTTCCAACATACGCTGTCTGCTTTGCAAACTGTTTTTTCCAGATCAAGATGCAGACGATCACCGTGTCTAAAGCTAGAGCAGAAGCAAAAGTTACCCAAACACGTCTGACTGTAGACGACAAGAATCTGACATCACATTCTCAGAAAATCGTCTGCGCCGAAGATCCACGACCTTCAGCAACAGCAGTTGGCATGTTCGGCATTGTACTTTTGGTTCTGACGTTGCTTGTTCTAATTTTACCTGATGTTGTTACTGTTGTAGTACATATTGTTGAATGGTATAAGCTAAAACAGTTTTCACCGGAACAGAACGACATGCAACAAAAGCAAGAATCCACATTTTAAATATAAATTCGCACAATTTGTATTGATGTTTTATATTTTAAAATACATTGATAGCACGATACATTCATACTCTACCCTTTTAGAACAAGACATTATGTAGATATTGTATAGTTCTTCTTTATTGCTGACAAAACAATACAAATATTAGATTGCGTGTTTTTAATGATTGTTTTTACTCTTCAAATTTATTAACATTTTTTCTCTATTTTAGTGCATTATTTTATGAAAGCTTGTAATTTTATAACTACTTTTCGTATGCAATATTTTTTTTTTTAAATTCCGCGTCACTCTCCACTAAACATCTCTCTCCATAAAGCATCACTCACTGATCAACATATCTCCATACCGCGAAGTTCTCTATTTAAGGTTACCCTTCGCACAACTTCCTGTTACCTATATGGTAAGTGCGAGTAGGTGCTGCTATTGATTACTTTTATCGTATACTTTTTTGCTACACTCTTCTGTTTTTACAATAACTACTCTTATATAATTGTTATGTCTTTGTAACATCAAAATTAGAAAGGCTTTCATCCTTCACACCCTCACAAAAAAAAAAAGGAATCGCATGATCTAAACATTTACATTGAATTATTTACATTTTTCTGCATTCTACCACGGAACTGAAAAGAAAACAAAGACAAAATATCATTGAGGAAAGTTCACAAATTGCTAGGACGTAGAGAAACCACGAACAATGTAAAACAAAACATCTCACTTAATCCATCAAAATACTAAATGAACAAACAACTAGTCGTTCATATTGCTTTGAGCTCGGAAAGTGAGTTGGTTTCTTTTAAGTGGCTGGGACGATGCTAAATGGGTTCGTTTAAAAAACAGACAGGGGTGCTGTAGAAATGTTTATGAACAATGAAATAATATTTTCAGAGGAGAAATGAATGAACAATGCAATGACGATTGGGGAAGATAAGAATTATGGCAAACTTCTGAAAGTAGATAGAAGACTAGCTAATGTTAGTTGACAATTGACGTAACTAAGGACCTTGAGAACTTCGAATGTTACACCAGACTTCCCTAAGAAGTTGTATTTAACTGGTCAATGTTCAAGACGTTCAAATAATCGTATCACAATGTTTTGGTTTAAAGAATGGACACGTTTCCTAATATATTTTGCTACGTAAGTGTTGTTTTGAATGATTGTAATAGATTCAAAATTTTTGATCACTTTGAGTTTTCTCTACGTCCAAAAATGTAAACTGACCTCATATACATACTGTCTTAGAGCAATTTTATAAATAACCAACAATGAAGGAAATATGCCTCGAGAAGAAGAACGACAATTGTTAATTCGTTCATCCAAACATAGATTAAACAAACAATCATTCACGCAAGTCGCTTCAAGCCGGTAAAACGTCTCGGATTCTCAGTGCTTTAAGTGCCACTATATACAATTTGCAAGAAATGGACAATAGGTACGTTCCAACTGTGTATGAATAATAAAATAGCAGTCTGGTAAGGTGATAGGCAAAGGCGTAGTGGTCCATTCTGGCGTAGTATCAATTTTGCGCCCCACCCACTAACAAAGTTATTTACGTTGTAAAAACATTGCCCACTCCAATTTATGTATTTTTTTAAAAACGGAATGTAAATATTAGTCGTCGAATTTCTAAATTTCGAAACTGTATAATTCAGTAACGCATTTCAAAATAATATTTTAATGTTTGTTCTACCCCGTTTAGCGCCGTCTAGGTTTCGCACCCACCCTTAGCTACGCCTTTCAAGACGTGTGTACCTGACCATGAGGCTGGCAGACGACCGATATAACAATAATCGTAACGAAGTAGATCACTTCGTTACAGCTGGGTGGGAACAAAAGTTTATACATAGCAGGAGAGCCTGCCAGTGTTACATCATAAGTCAGCTAGCACTTGTAGAGACTGGTCAGGTTTAGTGTATACTTCTTAACGACCATCCTGGTCATTTTTCCTGGAGGAGACATTATAGCATCACGATGAATTGGCTCACGGGATTATTCATTTTATTTTTATATTTCGGTAAGGGTGATTTGAGAACTTGCCTTGATATTAATGAGTGTGGTCAAGATTTTAAACCGTGTCAACAAGAATGCACAAACACGAATGGATCATACGTCTGTGGATGTTACCATGGTTACACAGTAAACAAAGCCAACACAAGCAAATGTGTAGATGTTGATGAGTGTAGTCAGACACCCAAGCCGTGCCAGCAAGTGTAAAAAACACGAATGGATCTTTCGAGTGTGGCTGTTACCATGGTTACACAGTAAACACATCTGACGCAAGCACATGTGTAGATATAGTTGAGTGTAGTCAGCAATATAATACGTGTAAACAAGAATGTAACAACACAGATGGAGCATACGTGTGTGGATGCTACCATGGTTTCACAGTAAACAAAACTGCCCCTAGTCAATGTGTAGATGTTGATGAGTGTAGCCAAGCAACCAAGCCGTGTCAGCAAGTGTGTAACGACACAGCTGGTTCTTACATATGTGGATGTAATGTGGGCTATAAGGTAGACAACAGCAACACAAGCTTGTGTGTTGATGTTGATGAGTGTGCTAAGTCTGATAACATGTGTCAACAAGTGTGTAATAACACAGAAGGTTCATACGTGTGTAGGGCAACACATGTGTAACAACACAAATGGGTCATACCAATGCAGTTGTGAGTCTGGTGGATACATCTTAAATAATGATTCGGTCAGTTGTGATGACGTCAACGAATGTGAACTACTTACAGATAACTGTCAACATTTATGTAACAACACCATTGAATCGTGTACACGCAGCTGTTTAGCAGGATTTAATCTCCACCCAGATAACAAATCATGTGACGATATCAACGAATACGAGATCTCGACCCCTGCCAATACAACTGTACCTTCACAAACGGCTCATACGCATGTTTGTGTCCAAGCTGATACACTCATGGTACAGACGGTTATTCTTGTCTTGACATTAACGAATGTCTGGTCAAAACAAACCAATATAACGGACTTTGCAGAAACACTAACAGCTTTTACGTCTGAATCTGTAACCCCGTCTTCCTGCTTGACCCACGCGACAACATCACCTGTAATGACGTTGACGCCCATACTTTCATTAGCCTTGTCTTATTGGATGTGCCAAACTAACTCTTATTGTTATATAAAATAATTCGATAAAGTTTAGGGGAGATCTCTACGGCTTTGTTTATATTAGTTCTCGTTTTAATCGAAAAAATATATAATTTCCCCGTTTAAGATTTCTAACAATATTTCAAAGAACATTTAATAATACGCACATAGTTTCAACTAAATGCAACACTAACCTTATTTAAACCACATAAAAGTATCTTTGAAAAATCAAGTTAGTTTTATGATATCTAAAAAAACACCGTTGTTTAATCTTTAAGTCTTATCTGTCACCAAGAGAAAAAAAACAATGGCATCTTTAAAAAAAATGCAAGCAAACAAAAGGGGTATTGTTCTTTAGGTTTGAAACCCACTGAAGTCTCATTCAACGACGTTTTGCACTTTGCGTAAAATGTTTTCACAACGATGCGAATGAGCACTTAAGTGGACGTTTGACCTACGTTACCTGACGTTCATTCTACCCCAGGTCGATTCCTGAAAGCGTGACGTGTTATTAAAATGTTCGAAGTAACGAATGGTCGCTTTGTGGGGTAAGCATTAATGGGTTTAGTCTGACGAGAACTTTAACAAGAAATAATAAAATACAATACTTTGGTTCGGAGTGTTGATAGGAGTTTTACAGAAACTCAATCGGTGGAGGTAGACGAATTATTTAGCATAAGTAATTTAGGAATGTATTATAGCGAAAAAAAAAACGCTAGCTTTTTACATTTTTTTAAATTAATGCAATTTGAGTTGCAACTGTAAATCAAAAACAAAAATGTTGATGTCATAGAATGGCACAGATTAAATATCTATATTCAATGTTTCTTTTATTTTAAATATTTTGTAGTGTTCTTAATATTTTTGTTGTGTAATTAAAAATGGATTGTTTATTTGACTTGTAATTCAATTAAAATCAACAAAAAGGAACCTTATTATATTAAGTTAGTTAGGCCAAAATGCAGTTAGACCAACACGTTTCTCCCTAATCCCCTCACATTTTCACTAAACACAGATCTAACATCAAAACATCCAATAGTAGAATAGCGATACCAAAGCAACCCCCCCCCCGCCCAACCGTTAACGGAGTCATCAATGTGGAATATTGATCCCATGATTGGAGAAGTGCTCCGCGCCATTCATCGTCAACGATTTTTTTGACACCAACGAAAACCGACGAATCATATGCAAATATGTTTCTTCATAAGACAGAGAGTTGCACACGTAATAGAGATATTCGAGGAGATTCTTAGAAGACTGCAGGTTTTTTTTTATTATTGAAATTTACAAAAATTGTGTAAAAAGATACAAACTTCAAACTCGCCGATATTGTTCTATAACTCTCAGAATATTTGCAAAACTTAGTTTAGACCGAATCAAAAAATGAAATACGCAATTATCTTACATCTTGTTCTGTTATCTGTAGGTAAGTAAAACTAAGTAATAATTCTTATAATTTATACACACGTTCAAATAAAAAAAAAACTATGATAATATTTATGTTTTAGATTATTCTAGATGTAAAATGTGTACATTTTACTTTTCGGTACCCTAGTTAAAGTCAGTAAACAGTGCAAATTTTTTTTTTTATTTTCTTTACTGCAGCTACCACAACCGTCGTAGGGGTGACAATAGCCGACTTTTCAAAGCAGACGTTTAGTGGCTTGACTTTCTGGCTTTCAAAAAGCGCAGTAGACACAGCCACGGCCAAAAAAGAATGCTCCCAGATTTTCGCCGAGCTCGCACTATTTGATAGCAACCAGGAGTACGGCGGCGCATTGAACGTCATGAATTTGGCATGGGCGTTTACACATTTAATATCCGATGTTATGATTGACATTATAGCAAAAGATATTGATAATGACGGATATTACGAGCATTTTTGGAGAAATGGTTCACTTGGGAGCGGACGTTGGGCGACAGGTTACCCAACTAGTTTTTGTAAAAATTCTGGTTCAGAGTGTTGTGCTGTCGTTAACATGATTAGTAGAGGGTTAAACGATGTTAACTGTTCGTCGACACATAGGTATTTGTGTAAGGCTCTAAATGAATGTTCGGATGGGTCAGTTAACTGCTCACAGCTGTGCGTGGACAAGGACCTGGGATACGACTGCGCGTGTAGGGCCGGGTACTTGTTGGCGGGTAATGCGGTTGATTGCAATGACGTTGATGAATGCAACGCGGTGGTTAAACCTTGCTCGCAGACGTGTCAGAATACGATTGGGTCTTATAAATGTGGGTGTGACCCAGGGTATGAGATCAAGTCTGGAACCACAGGCACGTGCGTGGATGTGAACGAGTGCGCCAGCGTGAACAGCTCGTGCCAGATATGCACCAACACCAACGGTTCCTTCTCGTGCAGCTGTAATGCTGGGTACGCGTTATCAGCTGACCGACTCACCTGCGTTGATGCGGACGAGTGCGCCAACGCCAAGACGCCAGTGTGTTCACAAACGTGTAACAACACGCTCGGGTCGTATCAGTGTTCATGTAACACAGGCTACACGCTTGCCGTGGACAATTGGACGTGTGTAGATGTTAACGAGTGCTCGGCGACAAATCCGTGTCAGCACGTGTGTAACAACACAGTTGGGACCTACACGTGTAGCTGCTACCCCGGATACGAGCTTAGCCTTGATCGCTACCACTGTATCGATATTGACGAGTGTGCTATAAATAACCCATGTCAACACACGTGTTTAAACACAAATGGGTCGTATACGTGTGGATGTCGTAATGGATACACATTAGGTACAGGTGGATTACACTGTGAAGACATCGACGAGTGTGTCACCTCGAACCCATGCGCACAGGTGTGTAACAACACAGTCGGGTCGTTCACCTGTGCGTGCTACGGCGGGTATAACTTAGCATCAAACCAACTGGACTGTGTCCAGTTAAACGAATGCTCATCAAACCCGTGTCAGCAAATATGTAATAGCAACAACGGGTCTTTTATCTGTAGCTGTTTACCTGGTTACAGCCTGCAACCAGATTTACTCACCTGCGTTGATATCGACGAGTGCTCACTTCCCAACCCATGCCAGGTGTCATGCAACAATAATTTAGGCTCTTTCTGCTGCAGCTGCCCTTCAGGATTCGAACTCGCGCCTGATAGGTATAGGGTAAGGTGGGGTAATTCCACACACGGGGTAATTCCACACACTATATACTGGATACTCTCTATTTTTAATGAGAGTAAAGTTTAATTAAAAGTTACTATTCCCTGTTTCTAAGAGGTCATTTCTTGTACTTTCTGATACTGTTAGAGAAGCGTTCACCTACATTCAGAGCAAGAATTTTAATTTTATCTGCATCTATCTTCGAACATCCTTAGGTAAGTACAACCCCTGCACTTTTTTAAAAATATTTTTTTTTGTCTTATTTTTAATTGTTGTCAATTATTTATTGATTATATGAAAGCTTAATCATTTTTGTTAATAGTAACAGTTAATGATGCTAGATTCAGCCTTTAATTTAGAACAGGAAAGCATTTTTTTTTTCAATAGTAGGTGTGGGGCAATTCCACACACATGGTGTGGGGCAACTCCATACACTATAGTTTGGAATGTCCCATTTTGCTTTTTGTACTCTTTAGAGGGTTTAGCTATTATTTTAAACCAATTTAACTGGTTGTGGCTAATTCTGTAATTCACAACTCATGATTTAATCTTAAAAAATACTTAAATAGTACTAGATCTAGTACTATTTATTTTTTAAAAAGACTCTGCTATTAAAGTTAAGTAAAATTGCCACATACTTCTTTTATTTCTTTATCTATTATTATTTTTACTGTACCTATATTATTTATTATAATTTATGCAATATTTAGAGCTAAACATCCCCATACACACATTAGTAATTAAACTTTCTAACATTTAATTTTGTATTTATTTCAGAATGGTCCACAATTATAAACGAATAACTTCGGCCTATGACAGATGAGAGTAGAATTCAGGAGGAAGAAATTGAGACTTTCTCCTCACCCAGTGATGAAGACTGGTTGCCCCCATGCAAAATTGTTTCCAAGGGGAAAAATGTTTTTTACACATTTTTAAATACATGAATTTTAAAATTTTCATAATGTGTGTGGAATTGCCCCACTTGCCATGTTTTTGCAATAAAAGTGAAATATTTAAAAATTGTATTTTATTTTGTGAATTATCTTTATATTTGTTTGCCATCATATAAGTAATGCATGTCTAGTTTTACCCTCAATATTATATTGTGGTAGTGTTGATTTTAGATTTTTTACAAATTTTTTAGAAAAGTAGTGTATGGAATTACCCCGGGTTACCCTACGTGTTCTGATGTCAACGCATGCGCAAGTGACAACCCGTGTGACCATAACTGCACCAACACAACCGGGTCGCTCGTTTGCACTTGCCTTGACGGATATATCCTTGATCTTGATAATCAGTCATGCGTGGATATTAACGAATGTACATTAAATTCATCCCTATGCCCCGGGCCATGTACCAATACGAACGGTGGATATTTTTGTGGATGTGATTCTGGATTCACCCCGTTGTTAAACTCCTGCAAAGACATCAACGAATGCCAAAGCGATACACATAATTGTTCTCAGATTTGTAAAAATTCACAAGGAAGTTACTACTGCGCATGCCGCGGCGGGTATGCTCTCGCGCATGACCGCCGAGGCTGCGTGGACGTCGACGAGTGTCGCGACAACAGCAGCGGATGTGGCCAGGTGTGCTTCAACACGCCCGGCTCGTTTAGATGCGGTTGCCAGGCCGGCTACCGTCTAGACGCCCGGGACGGTCAGACGTGTCAGGATGTCAACGAGTGTCAAGAGAACGCTACCCTGTGTGACCAGCGATGCGTGAACACGCCAGGTGGCTTTGACTGCGCTTGTAATTTAGGCTACACCGTGTCTCAGAGCGGAACGTGTTTGAAAAACGTGGACAATAATTTCTGCCCCTGTCCCTGTTCGTATCTATCAAATCAAAAGCATCTGACCAAAGAGAATATTTTGAAAGAAGCGAAGCAGACGATAAAAAATTTAACAGTCTCCAAGACAAATATTTCAGCGTACGAACTAAGTAAGACTTGTGCAGTGGACACGAGAAAGTCTTCACAGACTTTTGGCTATGTCGGCGTGGCTATCTTTGTATTGACATTTGGATGCATTGTTTTTCCTGATGCTGTTTCTGTCGTGTATTTTATAATCATTTTTTTAAAACAGAGAAGAAATCAACCGGAGCACGAACGCCGGTTACGCCCCCAACCTAGGACGAAATATGAAAAAACTAGTACATTTAACTAGAAAAGAAATTAGCAATTGTCCACCCCCTTTACCCCCAAAGTTTCACGTCTCCCGATTCGCGGAATAAAATAACTGAAACAAATCCAAATTCAGTCGCGCAAATCTTAATTGGTAGATTGCAAAGTTCGATTAAAGACCTCTATTTATTCATCATGCTACATAAATGTACTTGTAAATAATTCTGGATATGACATAGCATAGCATAGAATACTTATCGGATTAGAAGGCTCCGTTATTTATTCTTATTACAACTAAGAAACAAAAACTGTAATCAACAGTGTAATCGTATCCCTACTTGAGGTACTAAGGTGAAATTTGAAGACCCAAACAGTCGAACTTTGTTCCTAATTACTTTATTAAATAGTTTGTTTGGTCAAAAATGTAAGAAGTGAAACAAAAAATCAATTAAGTTATCTATATACTACTAAAAGTCAAGTTTGTTTACATGTTTGAATATTTATTTGTTTGCCTGATCGAAAATTGTGATATGTTCCACTCTATCTGGAAAGCTGTAAAATGGTATGCAGGTAGAGAATAATTTTTTAATGCAGACAGACTGTTGATCACAAATTTATTTAAAGACGTTAATTAATTAATTGATTTATTCATATGCAGATTAACCCATTTTTTTAAAAAATATTTGAAAAGCCACTAGACTCGGCGGGACCGTGACGTCACAGGTTTTTGTTTACTCTTTAGTACAATAAAATGGCGGCGTCTATCGAAGAAAATTGTGTTCCCATTCACAAGTTTAACGCGTTCTAAATCTAATTTTCTGTCGGTCATAACTTTAACAATACGTCCGTTTTCTGTATTTATTACGTTCCAACACTTATATCAATGTTCAACTGTCTTTTTCATTTAGTTTTACAATAAATTTCTCTAGATCTAAAGATCAGCTATCGAAGGAAATTTATGAATCTAGCCTAGATCTAGATCTAGCCTAGATGTAGGTCACTAGGTTTCTATGTAAATTCTAGATCTAGACTTAATGTAAATTCTACATCTAGAATCTATTTCAGGCCTTAATTATTTTATATAAATCTTTGTTTGGCTTATTTAAGATAAAATTTAATTTGAAAGTTAGTACTACTAGACTTATTTTTAGATCTAGATCTAGAATCTATACGCCGTAAATCAAGTTGCATAAGGAGATACATAGTATAGTATAAAAATTCACTTGTGACGTCACGAGTAAATAGCTAAAATGGTAGCGTAGTCAGCTCTCACGCAGGAGGCACAGGTTCTAGACCAATATGTCAATGAAATTTTTTTTTTCAATTTTTTTTTTTTAGATGTGAATGATAACGTTGCCTATCTGAACTTGGCAAGATACAGGGCAGGTGAAGTAGAGTTCATCTGTTTCTTTGTCCTAAGCATATGAAAGGATAGTGTGGTCAGATACATGCTCGGCTGGAATTGTTTTTTAAACGATAAAAACATGTTGTCTGAGACTTGGCAGGACACTGGGCAGGTGAAGTAGAGTTGAGTAGGTCACCTGTGACGTCAGTTTATGAAGGGATAGTCCGAAATCGGTGTTTTCGGTGTTTTTAAAAGATAAAAAACATATATTTGAATGTGGGGTCTGTTTTTTGTGACGATAAGTGACACTGCAGTAGCGTACCGAGGGGGGGGGGGGGGGACGGTAGGGGAGGGGAGGCGGGGGGTGGGGGGGGGGAAGGGGAGGCGGGGGGTGGGGAGGGGGAAGGGGGGGGGCATATGTTGGGGCGCCAAAATGGTTTGGAAAAATAAATTGATAGGTTGAGGGGGGTTCAAATCGAAAGTTTGAGTGGGGGGGGGGGGGGGGTGCACATCAAAAGTTTGAGGGGGGGGGGGTTCAAATCGAAAACTTTGTCCCCGGGCGCCGGGAAGGGTCGCTATGCCTCTGAGTGACAGACGTGATGTTTTTTGATGGATGACCCCCGAAACCCACAGTTATCCAACGGATGACGGGTATTCTAGTTATTTCTAAAAATGACAAATTGCACTTCAATGAAAAGCTCTTAATTTAACTTTGACACTTATAATAGGGTAAATTATTTTTTTCCCCCTTCACATACATCATTCCGTGAGTCATATTGAAAAATAAAGAATAGATATCCAGACAGTAAAGTAGTGTTACATTTTTAAATAGTTATTTGTAAAATTAAAATATTTGAAAAACAACTGTACAATGCGTATTGCTCCAAATTCTTTTGAAAAGTGTTTTGTTTGAAATTAGTAGAGTTTAAAAACGAAATTACTTATTTAAATTATGTTTTCAATTATCACTTCATAAAGAGCATAGGCATTATAAATTGATTACTAGCAACATAGAAACAACAAACTATATCCCTATATATATATTATATATATATATATATATATATATATATATATAAATTCACACGTGATGTTAAATGCAAACAAATAGTAGTAGTGTCGAGACATCGATACAATGGTGTTGTTGTGCATAACAACGTATACCCATAATTCTTTAAACCGGAAGCAACTCTTATACGCGAGGCTCTTCGTCTTGAATGAGCACGATCATTATTCACGGACTGTTGAACTCGAAACAGAATAAAGAAATAAACAGATACGCTTGACGTAACAGATCTCCACTGTATTGGCGGTCTTAGAGATCGATAGTGAAATAAACAGATATTGATTCATCGAGACGATGTGCTCAATAGGTGATCGGCGAAATAAAAGTATTTTTGACCATGGTGACGTGTAATCACATCCTTATTTCTCCGGTGAAACCACAGAGATGCTCACGTCTTTACTTAGCTTTAGTGAGTACCTGGCATGAATTAAAGATGGAGCTATTTGTGAGCGCATATAAATGTCAGCTGAATATCGGTATATCATCGTAATATTTATAATAATGGTTCACTATTTCACTTTATTTTTTTTATAAGTTTTAAGTCTGCGCTTTCTGGAAGGTAACAGCAGATGAAGTAGAGTTAATCTGTTTCTACCGATACGGCTCATACCGTAATTGTTCGTCCAGTGCAGATTGCAACTACCTTTACTTTTATGGTTAGTCCGATATCAATTTTGGCATAATGACATCACATAATTTACAAATTACAAGTCAAAATAAAAAGCTGATTAAATTAAAACTTTACCAAAATACTCTGACATAATTATTCTTTTTGAAATTTACTGAACAAGTTTTACAAGTGAAATTCGGAACAAACATTCTTTTTTTTTCTTTGATTTTTAAAAATATTTTGACGAAAATCATGCTTGGATGAAACAAATAAAAACTCCTTTATTATCACAAAGATTTCTCACTGTTCAGATAATGTAAAAAATGAAAACAGTAGAACTCTAAGACGGCAACATAAATGTAAAATCGAATATATAAAAGCCCATGTGCGTACTTCTCTCTCTCTCTCTCTCTCTCTCTCTCTCTCTCTCTCTCTCTCTCTCTCTGTCCGCAAAATATTTTTACAGGCTATAACATCAGAATCTTCAGCGATATATGGAGAACTTGATACGGACTTATGTTGAAAATAATATGTTAGATGTTTTAAATGTATAAACACAATTTTATTTAAAGAAGAAAAATAAAAAATAAATGCATATTCGAATGTAGAAAAACAGTTTTAATTATGCAACCGGAAAAGTGTTTATAGTTGTGAAAAAGAACGCTACTAATGTTTACACTAAGGAAAGAGCACAGAATTAATGACGTCATCTTCCGAGTTTAGAATATAAAGAAATGAACTGTTTCATTAAAATCTAAAAATTTCAATGTAATATCAATTAGGAGTTATACTGTTCAGGGAACCTCTGTACTTCTCATTACATTTTGAGTCATAAATTGCGAACATCACATCAATCTCTCTGAAAACGGGCTATAAACAACAAACAACAACAACAACAAAAATTTCTCAAAAATTAGCGTTACTGTTTAAACGTAAGCACTACACATAACAAGCAATCACTAATTAATTAAGCATTCAAATTCTCAATTTTTTTTGAAAACCTAAGCGAAGCTATGCAGCATATCTAGTTGATTAGATTGTGCTGTAACACATAAGTAATACCAAATTCATGTTTTTGTAACCGTAAAAAATGCAGCGTACTGTCACGATTGTACACAATTTTCGAATAATTGTATCACAGTAATCTTTACGCAACAATAAAAAAAAATATTGGTGGTGAATGTCATAACGAGTGAATATTTACAAATAAAACTAATACTAATGTGTTTATTAAATGTACATCATTATTATCAAATTTGTGATTTAAACATTTTTAATTTTATCAATAAAAATTGTGATGGATTAACATTCGTATTTTTCACATCGAGCCAGCAAACATGATTGATTTTTGGCTTCAAACGCACATGTGTACATCAACATTGACATCAACCAAAGATATCTTCAAATTCATTTGTTTAAGAAACAAGCTAAACAATTCAACCTCTCAATTTAAACATGGATCAATAATCGATTTCCAATATTTAATTGAGGATTTATCGAACAAACGCATTATTGCTATACTTAGGACTTTAAAAAAAATTTAAAACCATAAATGGAAATGCTCAGGCGGTAGAAATCCATTTAAACTATTATTGATGGCTGTTAGAATTTTTGAATGTAATGGATAAACTGTTTTATTGATTTAGGCAAGCATACTTTCACCTATACGGACATATCACGTCATCCATTAATGATAGCGTGACGACATCAATAAAACTATGCCAAGACACATCGATTCTGTTTTTCTTTTTCTAGAAACACAATCACGATACTGATAAAATTGTTTGGATTTTAAACAAGTAGAACGTTTCAACGCGTCGCATACATTTTCTTTGATTACTTATACAGTAAAATTAAAATCCGAATACATTTTGATTCGGGTGTTACACGGGATACGAAATGTCACTTATACAAGTTTTAATTGATTTTACTTTATATTTGTAATGATTCCCGCAATCAATATAAAGAATAGAACATTGGAGTATGTACCACTTCCGGTTGTAGGAAATCGCTCAAAAATTGAGAGGAAAATTCGTCAACCTAACTGAAACTTAACTCAAATTATCGTGTTCGCGTACACACAGCAGGCGGACAAAATTGGAAATACTTAGTTTTCAAAATTTGTTAAAAGATGTCGATTTAGATTGTAGGCACCATTACAATGCTTTTATATTCCGTATATGATAATGTAGAGAGGTGCAAAGCAGCAAAAAATGTCCAAATATAAATTAATTATTAATCACGATTTCAATACTTCCTCTATACTCCGTATACGAGAAAGTAAAAACAACCTCATATGAATTAATTAATAACATGACGCAAAAATAAAATAATATAATTAACATTTCCTAAATTTATTTAACGGATAAAGAGTAAATAGTTTTAAGTTAAATTTGAATTTAAATATAACATTTTTTTTCCGACTATTTTTTTTCAGACTTTCTTTTTCAGCGTTCCTATATCGTTGCTGTTGCTCTTTGATGTGTTGTCTTAGATCAACACCACACTGAATAATTCAGAGCTTAGATTTTATGTTGAAGGTAGATCATATAGGACCAATGTTGCTGGACTCGTCTGTAGTACGATCAAAAGCTCATCTATCAAAACAATCTTTCACAAAGCGGGAAGACACTCAGTTGCTAAAATCAATCAAATGTCCTGTTGATCATTTATTATTTATTATGACTATAGGAGTAAAGCAGAGAGAAATAAAAGGTGAGAAGAAAAAGATTATCGGTAGACAGATCATTTTGTGGACGTTAAACTCAGGTTGCAAACATAGGCGTAAGCTATATTATCGTAAATGTGGTGAAATATAACATAACCACAATTTAATTTCTAATTAAAAGCAATTAAATTCAGAATTTTAAAAAGACGTTAAGTGGTACTTTTAATTAATTAGTTATGTTTGTTTCGATTAGGTAATTAAAATCCTCTTGCAGCAAGTTAAAATGTCCATAGCAACCGATCAGCGCCTCTGAACCAGATATTCCATTTAGCCAGATCAAACGTGTAAAGTGACAGTCCAGAATTTGTTTTTGGACTGTTTGGCAGCCTTGGCTGAGACGGTAAATAATGGCACTTTTTGGTACCTTCTTGTGTCTACTCGTCTTGGGTAAGTACCAACTTAAAGTAACTTACTCTGTGCTCTCGAGATACTTGCATTGATCACAACGTTTACTACTACGTATGGAAATAGATAAATGTTTTTTTTTATCTCAAAATCGGAGTCCCTAACATTTTTTTCTTCTAAAGAATGTTCCCAATTTTGGATTTGAAAATCTTTAGAGTAGAAGATGTCATATCTTATTATAAACGAATAAAAAAAGAGATTCTTAAAAACAATAATATTCCCCATTTGAAAATCCATAGAAAAAAAGATGAAGGTGTAATTTTTTATGATCAACGAATAAAACAAAAATATGGTGTGGTCAGCGCTATGCCACGCCACATTTATTTTCCCTAACGTGAGTCAAGTACCCATCAGAGCAGGGTGGACTCAGGAGTCTGAGATCCGAACTTGAGAACTTTGGGTTAGCAGTCGAGCAGTTTACTAAACGACCACGGCATCATAACACACAAACGTGTTATTATGATTTTTAAAAATAATCATTTGTAGAAGTTCCTTCACAACTTAATCGCTGTTGATAAATTTGATATCGCAATTTGATAATGTCAACAGCGTCGGCGGACTCGGCCGTAGGTTTGACAGACGGGACGAATCTAACAAAAGCCCTCGCTGGGTTCGTGAACTTAACAATCAACCGCCAGACGTACTGGTTCTCCAACACCTCAGTCAACGAGACCACAGCAAGGAACAAATGTGCCGAGATCAACGCTGAGCTGGCTTTGTTTGACACGAACGCTGAGTACTGGGCCGTAGCGATCTACATGGATGATTACGTCAAGAACGATAGAAATTATTTGGGTAGGTTTTGGGTACAGATTTTATACACCATCAACAGCGATAATCACTATCAGCATTACTGGAGGACTTGGGAACTAGTGACAGTTTGGGGATATAACGAGCCTACGTATGTATGCAAAACTGTATCAAATAGTTCACCGTGCTGTGTGATTATTGACTTAGCTTCGTTCACAGTAGGACTTCGAGATTTCTCTAAAGAAAACATATTCAAGTTTTTGTGTAAGCCTGTGAATGAATGCAGTAAAGGAACTTCCAAGTGTACGCACATTTGTTTAGATAATGACTTGGGTTATGATTGTTCGTGTAGGTCTGGGTACAGTTTGGCTAGCGATGGATACACGTGTGTTGACGTGGACGAGTGTAACACGACACGGCCGTGTCAGCAAGCGTGTGCTAACACACAAGGCTCGTACATGTGTAGCTGTTATAGAGGTTACAGTCTTGCCTTAAACAACACATGTGTTGATGTGGATGAATGCAGCACGACCAAACCTTGTCAACAAGCGTGTGTTAACACGCAAGGGTCCTACACGTGTCATTGTTACACGGGATACGAAATGTCACCTAACAACACATGTGTTGATGTGGACGAGTGCAGCGCAACACTCCCGTGTGATCAGGTATGCGTTAACACAGTTGGATCTTTCAACTGTATGTGTAACACTGGATACACACTTATCCAAAAAAACATGTGTGTTGATGTTGATGAATGCTTGTCAAACCCATGTGACCAAATGTGCACGAACACAAACGGATCATACATCTGTACTTGCAATCCAGGTTTTATCCTTGCCCTTGACGGTATGACATGCAACGACGTAGACGAGTGTTTGTCTACACCTTGCCATCAGATATGCGACAATACTGCAGGGTCTTTTAGTTGTTTTTGTAATGAAGGGTTCTCATTGTCCAACGATTCTAAAACGTGTGTTGATATCAACGAATGTGAGAATAGCCCGTGTCAACACATGTGTAACAACACAGAAGGATCGTTTCTCTGTTCGTGTCAACAAGGCTACACATTGGGTGATGATGCTTGCTCGTGTGTTGATATTGATGAATGTAATATTGAGACAGTGTGTAATAGCACGTGTAATAACACATTAGGAAGTTATGAATGTATATGCCCATCAGGATATGTCGTAGATGGACCATTGTGTCTTGACATTGACGAATGTTCTGGAAGTAACAACTGCTCTGATATCTGCACCAACACAGAAGGCAGCTACAAATGTAGTTGTACACAAGGCTACAGTCTCAACCCAGACAACTGGACATGCGCGGACGTCAACGAGTGTACAGACGGCACCAACGATTGCGACCAGACGTGTACCAACATCCCGTCATCCTATCTCTGTAGCTGCCAGCCAGGATACCGTCTAGATACAACCGACAACAAAACGTGTCATGATATCGATGAATGTCAAGAAAATCAATCAATCTGTCATCAAATCTGTATCAATACGCCTGGATCGTACGCATGTTCTTGCTTTTCTGGACACACAATGGGCAGTAACAATGTCTGCTCTAATATCGCCATACCAGGTTATTGCCCCTGTTCATGTTCCTCTATGGTACTTCAATCCCAGCTTAAAAACACTAGCGCCGTATTGAAAAGAATAGAGGACACTCGTAACTCTCTGATACTGTCTAGAAAGAACCTCGTATCGTATATCAATACCTTGACCAGCGCTGAAGACAAACGGGCGGCCTCGGAATACATTGGTCTGCTAGGAATCGTCATCATTCTTATAGCACTGGCTATAATTATATTTCCGGACTTTGTTACAGGAATTTGGTTTATCATTAAAGAAGTTAAATTTGGAAATACTTGAGGGAATAAATTTAAATCTTTTAACGAAGTGAAAACTACTTTTTTGCGTAACATTTTAATTCTAATAACTGTATGTAACAATGATTCTTGCATACTTACCTACACTATTGGTCATATGGTTGAAGATTTACAACTTTCGCCTTTTTTCTACTTATCCAATTGACTGATCTTGGGCTAATAACTAGGACACACAATTGTCAAAGAAACCCATGACTCAGTCATAAATTACAAAATGAAGTTGCTTTATTGTTTACCTGTCAGTCACTAACACAAGTTCAGTGTATTATTTCGGAAAAATTTTCTGAGGGGTGCACTTGAAACTTTCCGGGGAGGGGAGACTAAATTACCGGGAAGGGGCGGCACAGTGGTTGTTGTATATACTTTGTATATAAATGTTTACATCAGAATAGGATATTTCGCATGTCTCCCTTTTCTAACATCGCTGATTGACCTCAGAATAGGAAATTTAGATTTTTTTCTCCCGTAATTTCTTTAACATCTATGTGTCAAAACACTAGCTCCCTTAGCCCATCCAATGCTTGATTAATAAATCTTAAAACATGTATAATGATTTGAAAAACGTCAATCAAAATGACGTTAGGTAAATTTGGCTAAAATCGATTCAATAATTTATATATACTTAAACAGCAATATTGATTCCATTGAAGAAAGAGAACAAGAGTATTGATTATTCAAATTTTGTCGACTGTAAAGTTTTAGATTGCTAAAGATTACCCCCAGTAACCGAGACAGCTACGAAAATAGACACGTTAATGTGTTGCAAATTAGGAGGCTGTTTATGAAGAAATTGATTTGTGAACTGTAGATCTAAGCGCATAAGCTTGAGGCACAAGTTTTGTGTATTGCTCTGTTTGAACTAAATCGGACTTTCCAGTTTATTTTTTTAAATTTTGATCTTGTAACTTTTTTTAAATTTTCGGCTTATACTTTAATAATTAGAGACATTTTTTAAAAAAATCCGTTTATATCTGTGTTTATATGTATTTTTTCAAAGTCACATTTTTTTGTGTGTAAAATATTACTTTAGTGTATATTAAAAAAGTGAATTTTTAAATTAGTGTATCTGCTTTTAATACTTTAATATTAATAATATGTACAATTTCCGTGCACGATGCCACTCTACGTACCAATACAACATGTTTTTTAATTATAATACTTACGTGACCTCAAACATCACGCACGGCTGCATGTTACATAAAATATATGTAAATATTCAATACAATTTGAGTAAAAATTAATCCAATTTTAAATGCATTTGAAAACAAAACTGTAGATTACTGCAAGATGCGGAAATAAGTCTAATATTAAAGTCGTCAATTATCCATTGGTCTTAATAGGGCTGGTAAGTAGGTCACCAACTAGTTATACGGCTCAATAAAACCTAAATAAGCCATAGAACTGGTTGGTGACCTACTTACCAGCCCTATTATTGAACCTTTAGTTAAATTTACTTGATGGTTTAAAAATTAATTATTAATTATTCACGAATATCTAAATTAAAATGATGTAAACGAACGCTTTACAATACATGTTTAGAAATGTATCAATACGCCCTGATCTTAAACATTTTTATTAATAAATGTATACCATCTAGGTTTAAAAAATTGTTTCGAATTATTTCCTAAGCTCTTTTTAAGTTTTATATCATAAAAAAGTACTAAACCTGAATTTACGACTCACTCAGTTTCTTATAGGTAAACCAGAAAAAAACATCAAATTCACCAACGCTATAGACATGGAAACATTTTCACCATCTCTCGCTTCTCACGCAGAGGTCCTCAAAGCGTTACTTTTGTTGTGGGCATTGCCTTCTATATGAATAGGGCAATTAATTTTGTCTAATTCAAATCTAAATTTAAAAAATCACGCAGATGTTTTTCTTGCACCATTAGTAACAATAAAGGCAATTTAACCATAATGTAAATCTATACACATAATTTTATTGTTAGGCTACACAACTTAATCTTTTAAATATAATATATATATATATATATATATATATATATATATATATATATATATATATATATATATATATGTTTATTTTATTTACATTATAGTATATTATTTATGTAAATATGTGTCTATGCGTATATAAATGCTATCTTTTCTTTAATTCAAATAAACTATTCCTTGTTAAAATCAATGTTATTTACATGTTTTAAAAAGATAGGTACACCACTTAAACACTACAATTCTCCTTCTTTGAAAGAAAACTATAATCAATGCTTTAAACTACACCCTACGACAATAACATCAATACTCCAATAGATGTCATATATGAACGGGTTCAAGCGATTCATTGTTTAACTAAAATAAATGTTTAATATTTACACAAGCGCTTTAATAAAAAAACAGATATAGATTACTTATATTACGTCTTTTGAAATTTAGTTTCGCTGTATCATTTGTGGCATAGATTTCGTCGCTTCGAGAAGTTGGTAGAACAAATTTGTAATTTCTCCTATATTATTTTACTTTAAACGATAAAATCTACTAGTAATATTATTTCAAATGTAATTATTTGCATCAATGGTTAAAAGGAAATAGAACGTGGTAATTTAAAGTGGAAAATTTTTCATAATGAAGAAGATTGTTGTACCAAGGCTTGTTTTAAGTGTTTTCGGTAAGTGGAAATTGATTTTATTCATTAGCGTAAAGTGGTAATTTAATTGAGTGTTTACAAGGAAGAGACGTTTGGTTTAAATAGTTGATTAGATAAAAGTTTTGTTCACATGTATTATACATTATTTACTGTATCAAATTCAGTGTTTTTAATTTTAAAAAAAAAAGAACATAAAAATTTAGACAATTCTTTTAAATAGCAAGAGGGATGTAAACAACCCGGAAATGATATCCCCTAAATTTCTCAAAAAATAGTTACATAACACTACGGGGATGGCAACTCGGAAAAAAGACATGATTTTTTAAATTACTTCTACTTTTTAAAGTAGAATAGAATCTCCTTTAAAAAAGAATTGCGCACCAAGTTAACACTTAATAATATGTGTTTAATAGTACGGAATATTATTAGTACGTTTTAAATTCACATGCGTTTTTTTGAGAAATCGGAAATAGCTCAAATTACTACTTCCGTTCAACGGAAATTACTCAAAATTTGAGAGAAGGCAGAAAAGTAGATCTTTTACTTATGAGTGAAATGTCGTTCATCTATCTGAAATAGTACTCAAGTTATAGGCTTTTGAAAAATTAAAAGTTGAATAAAATCCACTTCCGGTTACCGGAAATCACTGAAAGTTGAGACAGAACTACACATTTAATATAGTAATTATGTATAAAATATCATCAACCTTTTCAAATCTGACGGTCCATGGGGAAGTGAAGTAGAGTTCACCTGCCTCTGCGACCTCGGCATATGAAGGGATATTTTTAGTCAGCACAATGGAGAGCCGTCTCAACTTCCCTTAACGTGAGTTAGGTATCAATTATAACTGGGTGGACTCAAGGACATTCTACGTACTTAAACTAGGATTCTAAGGCGCGGCTTTAGGGTTAGCAGTCCTATGCTCAACCATTACTTCATCCCACCAGAGGTATGTGGAAAAGAGAAAAATTATTATGCCATTAGAGTTTTGTATATAGACAGAGAGAAACATACTGTTAAAGAGATATTCAAAAATCTGTAATGATTATAGACATTGAGCCCTTATCTTTTACAGCGAAATATTTACTATAGTCACAGTAGCAGTAATTAAGTCAAGCCGGGCCCATTATAACATGTATCTATCTTTGCAGGGACACTTGCGTTTATAAATTTGGCCTTGTGTTCAAACTTTGAGAATGTAACGGTCAACGGCCTAACGTACTGTTTCTCTAGAACCCGGGTCAACGAGACCACAGCCAGGAACAAATGTGCTGAGATCAACGCTGAGCTGGCTTTGTTTGACACCAACGCTGAGTACAGGATTGTAGAGACTTATATGGATAGTTACGTCAATGCCACGCGTAGTCTTGTCGGTGAATTTTGGGTACAGATTATTGTTAAAGATGATAATAAAGATACGATATATGAGCAATACTGGAAGAACGAGACAGTAGCCCTATCCGTATGGGCTACATTGGATCCTAGTGATGTTTGTAAACTTTCAACATACAACAGCCCCTGCTGTGCGAGAATAGATTTGCGTTCTTTTGATAAAGGGTTGAGGGATATGTCGTGCTCTTATACGTATCCGTTTTTGTGTAAGCCTTTGGAGCAGTGTAAACTTGGAGAAGTGACTTGTGATAAATGTTCGGTGGTTTGTGGCTCTGGGTACAGTCTGGCTAGTGATGGATACACGTGTGTGGATGTGGACGAGTGTAACACGACACGACCTTGTCAGAAAGTGTGTGTTAACACACCAGGCTCATTCATCTGTAGCTGTTATACCGGATTCAGTCTAACATCAAATAACACATGCGATGATGTAGACGAATGCAACACAACAAAACCGTGTCCACAAGTGTGTACTAACACACAAGGATCGTACAGCTGTAGCTGTTATCAAGGGTATACACCCTCATCAAATAACACATGTGTAGATATTGACGAGTGCAACACAACACGACCGTGTCAGCAAATCTGTACGAACACGATTGGCTCCTACACATGCTCTTGTTCTAAAGGATTCGAACTCACCTCCACCAATACATGCGTCGACGTCGATGAATGCTCAACCAAACCTTGCCATCAGCTATGCAACAATACGATTGGCTCATTTGTCTGTCAATGTAACATTGGTTACACAGACAATAACGGAACTTGTCAAGACATAAACGAATGCCTGTCAAGTCACTGTCAGTATGCCTGTGAAAACACAAACGGCAGTTTTCACTGCTCATGTCCTGTTGGCTACAGACTGGACGAAGATAATGTAAGCTGTCAAGATATTGATGAGTGTTTATCTAGTCCGTGTGAGTTCAATTGTACAAACACAAATGGATCTTATCTATGCACGTGCCCAGCGGGGTATAGATTGGCAAACGATACGAGAAACTGTTTGGATGTAGACGAATGTTCTGGAAGTAACAACTGCTCCGATATCTGCACCAACACAGAAGGCAGCTACAAATGTAGTTGTACACAAGGCTACAGTCTCAACCCAGACAACTGGACATGCGCGGACGTCAATGAGTGTACAGACGGCACCAACGATTGCGACCAGACGTGTACCAACATCCCGTCATCCTATCTCTGTAGCTGCCAGCCAGGATACCGTCTAGATACAACCGACAACAAAATGTGTCATGATATCGATGAATGTCAAGAAAATCAATCAATCTGTCATCAAATCTGTATCAATACGCCTGGATCGTACGCATGTTCTTGCTCCCCTGGATACACAATGTGCAGTAACAATGTCTGCTCTAATATCGCAGTGCCAGGTTATTGCCCCTGTTCATGTTCCTCAATGGTACTTCAATCCCAGCTTAAAAACACGAGCGCCGTATTGAAAAGAATAGAGGACACTCGAAACTCTCTAATACTGTCTAGAAAAAACCTCGCATCGTATATCAATACCTTGACCAGTGCTGAAGACAAACGGGCGTCTTCCGAACACCTTGGTCTGCTAGGAATCGTCATCATTCTTATAGCACTAGCTATAATTATATTTCCAGACGTTGTTACAGGAATTTGGTTTATCATTAAAAAAATTAAATTTTGGAATAAATTAGGGAATACATTATTTTAACGAAGTGAAAATTAATTTTTAATATATTTTTTTGAGTGAGATTTGTTACTATCAATACTAATAACTTTATGTAACAATGATTTTTGCATATTTAACTATAATATTCGTCATATTGCTTAATATTTACAACATTCGCCTTTTCTATGTTTACCAGTTGATTGATCTTGGGCTAATATCTAGGACATACAGTTTTCAAAGATACCCACAACTCAGCCACACATTACGAAGTAGGCCTGCATCTCGCCAACGCAAGATCGGTTTTCTTTCGGGGATTTTTCACAGAGGGGTGCACCTAAAACTTTTCGGGAAAGAGGGAGGGGAGATTAAATTACAGGGGGGGGGGCACACTGATTTAAGTATATATTTTGTTTATAAATAATATTTCGACAAGGGAGGAGGAGGGGCGGCAGACGAGATTTTGGAAGAGGTTTATGAAAAAAACTGAAAGATCGGCGTCTAAGATCATTTTTTTTTTTTTTTTTTTTTTAAATACTTTTATTTTCAATAACACAAGTTACAATCCTTGACCATAAAATTTTCCTCATGTGTTTAAATCTTTTGCTTTCCTTATCTAATATATAGAGTTCAATTCTGTATGTGCAAACCGAGGATTACAAGGGAGTATAAGAAAAATAATACTTCTATGTCGTCATATTGTTATTCGTCCCAAAGTGCTCATCGTCTAAATTAATGTATTAAAAAATTAATATTGAAGGTGTTGTAAAATAATTTTCATTTTTCAAACTTATAATAATAATTTTTGGCATGCATGTCCGTAAAACAAAATTAAAGTAAATGTATCATCTTTGACAAAAATTGTAATTGTGTCGTTAAATTATTTACATTTAGTCCTTTAGCACTCATTACGTCCCTTGACAAATTAGGAAAACACAATTACTTCCCTTGGTTTTGATTAGGGCAATGCCGGTATATTCTGATTACTAAACACACATGTTATGGCCCTTTACCAGGGGTCGGCAACCTGCGGCTCGCGAGCCGCATGCGGCTCTTTTGATATCAAGATGCGGCTCTCCAGCTCCGTGCACAAATACTAATAATCTTAATAAAAAAAAAATATTTGAAATAAAAAAATGTTAGTGGCTCTTTAAAACCAGGGAAATTTAGAAAATTGTAACTTTTGGCTCTTCCGCTTCAAAAGGTTGCCGACCCCTGCCCTTTACAGATGTTTTTCACAGACGCCAGTGTAGAGCCTGGCCGGGATGGCTAGTTTTTAATAAAAGACAAGTACTATGTTCTTATTAAGTTAAGAGCGCAACAATATCTTTTTTAAAATTTAATTGATTTTTATTTATTTACTCTGTTTCTTTTTCGGTTTTGTTTCCTAAAATATATAACCAAAAAATATACTGTCCAAAAGATGGCTTATACTAACAGGAGGCTCTTTAAAAAAGCAACAACTTAACCTCTGTCACTCAGGATAATTTAGGTATTTATTCTAACAAAGTTGTTAGAGTGAGGTAAGAATTAAATAGATTGTCTCCCATAGAATAAAATATATATATATATAGATTGTCTCCCTTTCCTAACAAATTTCTGAATCACATCAAAATAGGATATTTAGATTGTCTCCACCAACATCTGCAACAACTATGTGACCAAACACTAGCTAAAATTGCCTTCAGAGGCGTCGCGAGGCGGGAGCGGAGGGTGCGGACCGCACCGGGTTACAAATTGCAAAATATACAGAAAATAAATGTTTTTTGAATAACAGATAAGTTAATCAATGATAGTAGAGGGGGTGACATCAAAATGTAATGACTTACTATGTAAACGATGCTTTTCCCACATGAATTAATAGGTGGATTGTATGCACAAATTAACGCCATTAAGCTAAATGCGAAGGGTATGTCACCTATTGCAACTATATATATACGCCTATGCAGAAAAGTAGCGGGGGGGGGGGGGTGCGGACCGCACCGGGTGACACCATTTAGGGGGGTGACACCAAGGCAAAAAAATAGCAAAATATATAGAAAAAAAGTTGAGGGGGTGGGGTGCAAATAGAAAATTTGAAAGTTTGTCCCCGGGAAGGGTCGCTACGCCTCTGGAGGGTGACACCATTAAGTGCCGCACCGGGCGACACCCGACCTCGCTACGCCACTGCGCCTATGAAGACATATATATAAATATATATATATATATAAACATGTTTCTTTCGAGGGGGTGGTGTGGTGACACCATGAGGCCCCGACCTTGCGACGGCTTCCCATTCAATGTTTGATTGAGAAGTCTTAAAACATTTATAATGATTTCAAAAACGTCAATCAAAATAACGTTAGGTAAATATGACTTATATCGATTTAATAATGTATATATTGTACTAAAACAGCAAAATCGATTCCATTGAAGGGAGAGAACAAAATGTATTGATTACTCAGTTTTCATTCACTGTTAAGGTTAAGATGGCTAAAGATTGTTACCCAACAACCGAGACAGCTAGGAACATAGACATGTTAATGTGTTGCATGTCATAAGATTGTGACCGTTGCAGTTGTTTAGTTGTAAGTCAGGAAGATGTTTATAAAGAAACACGAGTGAACGGTAGGTCCAAGCGCATAAGCTGAAGCCACTATTTTTCTGCATGGTTCTGTTTAAAATGAATCGGTTTGACGTTTTTTTTTGTTTTTTTTTAAACTTTGAACTATTTAATTTTTAAATTTCATGTTAGATTTAAATAATTAGTGACATTTAAAAAAAAAATACGTTTATATCTATGTTTATAAGTATTTTTTTTTAAAGTCACAACCCTAATTCACAAATGAATGCATTGACTTAAATGCAAAAGCAGTTTTTAAAGTATATTTTTTCAGAGTTTAAAGTATACGTTGGTATGTAATAGTTATTGAGAATCGTTTTTTACTAATTTTACTAATTACAAAAATAGAATCAAAATGATTCTTGCTTTTGCTTCCAGGCACAATTAAACAATCTTTCTCCAAAACGAATTAGTTTTAATTTGCATTTATAACTGAACTGCTATTTGTTTTCAATTTTGGTTTGTTAGTCCTATTTAAATATATATATATATATATATATATATATATATATATATATATATATATATATATATATATATATATGTGTGTGTGTGTGTGTGTGTGTGTGTGTGTATATATATATATATATGTATCCCTGTATATATATATCCCTATATATATATATATATATATATATATATATATATATATATATATATATATATATATATATATATAAATATATATTGTTGTTTATATTGTGCTAGTAGTCGAATAAAAAATATATATAAATATCTATCTATCTATATATATATATATATATATATATATATATATATATATATATATATATATATATATATATATATATATATCAAAACCAAATAGCTATACAATTTTATATTTTCGAACTGCTAATATTATTGATTTAAACGACAGTTATAGAATATCGCATCAATGGACCTTGAATTTCCGTTCAGTGATAGGTATAAAAAGATGCTGTATTGTTCTTAACAAGCAGCACCCAATTGGAAACTATAATCACTGTTGAATCAAATTAAAGAAAAAGTAAAAAGTCTGGAATTATTTTATTTTTTTGAACATAATTTTAGGAATGTGTAGAGTATGAACTTAAAAAAAAAATTAAACATTTAATTAGAATAATGAATGCGAATTTTCGTTTTTTTTTACGTGTTCTAAAACAAAATCAATGCAGAAACAAAAGTAAGGAAGCCAGTAGTATTAATCCTAGTGGTTAGTTCCCCTTCCTCCGTATATATATATATATATATATATATATATATATATATATATATATATATACTTGTGTATGTAGGCCCTAGATTAATTTGTAAGTGTGTAACAAACCATTTTAGCTTGTTAGCTGGACACACCCAAGAAGAAATTCGTCATACGCCGCTGACATTTGGAAATAGCCGAGTAACAAAGGACATGTTAGTTTTATTTCAGCTCTAGTCAGATGAAAAAAGACTGTACGATTGTCAGGCAGAATGACGTTTGTCACTTGAGATTAGTTGACAGGTTGTTGGAACAGGAAGGCTGCAAACTTAGGCAGGAGTCGATACAAAGATGGACGCTAGGATTTGTATTGTCGTGGCTATCTATGTCGCATGTAAGTTAAATATATAATACGATTAATTAATTTGTTTCCTATTTATTTCAAACATGAACTTGATAATTAGTTTTATTTTAGTGTGTTTTGTATAAAATTTTTGAATTCAAACTTAACGTAAATACATCAATTGAGTATGGCTTTCCCCTAATACAAATTAGTAACATTAACGTATGTAAAATTATTATACAATGAAAAAGCTACTATGTTGTTCTAGAGCATTAGGCGTAGATTACATTACATTCTATTTTTACTTCTATCTTAGAACATGTGCTGTAATTACCCACAAAACCACATACATTCGTTGGTAAAAGTAAAGGTTGCTGGGTATAGTCCCTACCACATTATCCCTTCATAAGTCGAAGTCCGTAAAAAGTGAACCCTACTTCATCTGCTCAAACGTTTTAGCAGACGAGATTTTGGAAGAGGTTTATGAAAAAAACTGAAAGATCGGCGTCTAAGATCATTTTTTTTTTTTTTTTTTTTTTAAATACTTTTATTTTCAATAACACAAGTTACAATCCTTGACCATAAAATTTTCCTCATGTGTTTAAATCTTTTGCTTTCCTTATCTAATATATAGAGTTCAATTCTGTATGTGCAAACCGAGGATTACAAGGGAGTATAAGAAAAATAATACTTCTATGTCGTCATATTGTTATTCGTCCCAAAGTGCTCATCGTCTAAATTAATGTATTAAAAAATTAATATTGAAGGTGTTGTAAAATAATTTTCATTTTTCAAACTTATAATAATAATTTTTGGCATGCATGTCCGTAAAACAAAATTAAAGTAAATGTATCATCTTTGACAAAAATTGTAATTGTGTCGTTAAATTATTTACATTTAGTCCTTTAGCACTCATTACGTCCCTTGACAAATTAGGAAAACACAATTACTTCCCTTGGTTTTGATTAGGGCAATGCCGGTATATTCTGATTACTAAACACACATGTTATGGCCCTTTACCAGGGGTCGGCAACCTGCGGCTCGCGAGCCGCATGCGGCTCTTTTGATATCAAGATGCGGCTCTCCAGCTCCGTGCACAAATACTAATAATCTTAATAAAAAAAAAAATATTTGAAATAAAAAAATGTTAGTGGCTCTTTAAAACCAGGGAAATTTAGAAAATTGTAACTTTTGGCTCTTCCGCTTCAAAAGGTTGCCGACCCCTGCCCTTTACAGATGTTTTTCACAGACGCCAGTGTAGAGCCTGGCCGGGATGGCTAGTTTTTAATAAAAGACAAGTACTATGTTCTTATTAAGTTAAGAGCGCAACAATATCTTTTTTAAAATTTAATTGATTTTTATTTATTTACTCTGTTTCTTTTTCGGTTTTGTTTCCTAAAATATATAACCAAAAAATATACTGTCCAAAAGATGGCTTATACTAACAGGAGGCTCTTTAAAAAAGCAACAACTTAACCTCTGTCACTCAGGATAATTTAGGTATTTATTCTAACAAAGTTGTTAGAGTGAGGTAAGAATTAAATAGATTGTCTCCCATAGAATAATATATATATATATATAGATTGTCTCCCTTTCCTAACAAATTTCTGAATCACATCAAAATAGGATATTTAGATTGTCTCCACCAACATCTGCAACAACTATGTGACCAAACACTAGCTAAAATTGCCTTCAGAGGCGTCGCGAGGCGGGAGCGGAGGGTGCGGACCGCACCGGGTTACAAATTGCAAAATATACAGAAAATAAATGTTTTTTGAATAACAGATAAGTTAATCAATGATAGTAGAGGGGGTGACATCAAAATGTAATGACTTACTATGTAAACGATGCTTTTCCCACATGAATTAATAGGTGGATTGTATGCACAAATTAACGCCATTAAGCTAAATGCGAAGGGTATGTCACCTATTGCAACTATATATATACGCCTATGCAGAAAAGTAGCGGGGGGGGGGTGCGGACCGCACCGGGTGACACCATTTAGGGGGGTGACACCAAGGCAAAAAAATAGCAAAATATATAGAAAAAAGTTGAGGGGGTGGGGTGCAAATAGAAAATTTGAAAGTTTGTCCCCGGGAAGGGTCGCTACGCCTCTGGAGGGTGACACCATTAAGTGCCGCACCGGGCGACACCCGACCTCGCTACGCCACTGCGCCTATGAAGACATATATATAAATATATATATATATATAAACATGTTTCTTTCGAGGGGGTGGTGTGGTGACACCATGAGGCCCCGACCTTGCGACGGCTTCCCATTCAATGTTTGATTGAGAAGTCTTAAAACATTTATAATGATTTCAAAAACGTCAATCAAAATAACGTTAGGTAAATATGACTTATATCGATTTAATAATGTATATATTGTACTAAAACAGCAAAATCGATTCCATTGAAGGGAGAGAACAAAATGTATTGATTACTCAGTTTTCATTCACTGTTAAGGTTAAGATGGCTAAAGATTGTTACCCAACAACCAAGACAGCTAGGAACATAGACATGTTAATGTGTTGCATGTCATAAGATTGTGACCGTTGCAGTTGTTTAGTTGTAAGTCAGGAAGATGTTTATAAAGAAACACGAGTGAACGGTAGGTCCAAACGCATAAGCTGGAGCCACTATTTTTCTGCATGGTTCTGTTTAAAATGAATCGGTTTGACGTTTTTTTTTTGTTTTTTTTTTAAACTTTGAACTATTTAATTTTTAAATTTCATGTTAGATTTAAATAATTAGTGACATTTTAAAAAAAAAAATACGTTTATATCTATGTTTATAAGTATTTTTTTTTAAAGTCACAACCCTAATTCACAAATGAATGCATTGACTTAAATGCAAACGCAGTTTTTAAAGTATATTTTTTCAGAGTTTAAAGTATACGTTGGTATGTAATAGTTATTGAGAATCGTTTTTTACTAATTTTACTAATTACAAAAATAGAATCAAAATGATTCTTGCTTTTGCTTCCAGGCACAATTAAACAATCTTTCTCCAAAACGAATTAGTTTTAATTTGCATTTATAACTGAACTGCTATTTGTTTTCAATTTTGGTTTGTTAGTCCTATTTAAATATATATATATATATATATATATATATATATATATATATATATATATATATATATATATATATATATATATATATATATATATATATATATATGTGTGTGTGTGTGTGTGTGTGTGTGTATATATATATATATGTATCCCTGTATATATATATCCCTATATATATATATATATATATATATATATATATATATATATATAAATATATATTGTTGTTTATATTGTGCTAGTAGTCGAATAAAAAATATATATAAATATCTATCTATCTATATATATATATATATATATATATATATATATATATATATATATATATATATATATATATATATATATATATATATATATATATATATATATATATCAAAACCAAATAGCTATACAATTTTATATTTTCGAACTGCTAATATTATTGATTTAAACGACAGTTATAGAATATCGCATCAATGGACCTTGAATTTCCGTTCAGTGATAGGTATAAAAAGATGCTGTATTGTTCTTAACAAGCAGCACCCAATTGGAAACTATAATCACTGTTGAATCAAATTAAAGAAAAAGTAAAAAGTCTGGAATTATTTTATTTTTTTGAACATAATTTTAGGAATGTGTAGAGTATGAACTTAAAAAAAAAAATTAAACATTTAATTAGAATAATGAATGCGAATTTTCGTTTTTTTTTTACGTGTTCTAAAACAAAATCAATGCAGAAACAAAAGTAAGGAAGCCAGTAGTATTAATCCTAGTGGTTAGTTCCCCTTCCTCCGTATATATATATATATATATATATATATATATATATATATATATATATATATATCTATATATATATATATATATATATATATATATATATATATATATATATATATATATATATATATACTTGTGTATGTAGGCCCTAGATTAATTTGTAAGTGTGTAACAAACCATTTTAGCTTGTTAGCTGGACACACCCAAGAAGAAATTCGTCATACGCCGCTGACATTTGGAAATAGCCGAGTAACAAAGGACATGTTAGTTTTATTTCAGCTCTAGTCAGATGAAAAAAGACTGTACGATTGTCAGGCAGAATGACGTTTGTCACTTGAGATTAGTTGACAGGTTGTTGGAACAGGAAGGCTGCAAACTTAGGCAGGAGTCGATACAAAGATGGACGCTAGGATTTGTATTGTCGTGGCTATCTATGTCGCATGTAAGTTATATAAATAATACGATTAATTAATTCGTTTCCTATTTAGTTCAAACATGAACTTGATAATTAGTTTTATTTTAGTGTGTTTTGTATAAAAAAACTTAACGTAAATACATCAATTGAGTATGGCTTTCCCCTAATACAAATTAGTAACATTAACGTATGTAAAATTATTATACAATGAAAAAGCTACTATGTTGTTCTAGAGCATTTGGCGTAGATTACATTACATTCTATTTTTACTTCTATCTTAGAACATGTGCTGTAATTACCCACAAAACCACATACATTCGTTGGTAAAAGTAAAGGTGGCTGGGTATAGTCCCTACCACATTATCCCTTCATAAGTCGAAGTCCGTAAAAAGTGAACCCTACTTCATCTGCTCAAACGTTACTATGTTTATGTCAATATAAGAACTGTGACCTAGCTAATATCGAAATTTATTACGATAAAAAATTATGTAGATGATTTTCATTAAAATTGTGATTATCCTGTGTGTACGGAGTGATGTTTGTATGGATGAATGTGTATAGATTTAAAGAAGATTTTAATAAACATTCTTTTATATTTTCTATATAATAAAGATTCTTTTTACATATAATATCTTTGAAGGGATTCTTCCAAAGAATGTGTTGGTTTTTTTTTTTTCAAAATGAAGCTTATATTTAAAGACAAATCTAAATAAAGCTTATATGGAAATAATTCAAATTTTTAATTTTCCAGGTTTTTGTGAAACAGCAGACTGTCAAACAGTGTTAGATTTCGTCAACTTAACAATCAACGACCAGACCTACTGGTTCTCCAACACCTCAGTCAACGAGACCACAGCCAGGAACAAATGTGCTGAGATCAACGCTGAGCTGGCTTTGTTTGACACTAACGCTGAGTACAGGGCCGTAGAGACCTACATGGATGATTACTTCAACAGTAGTAGAAGTTCTATTGGTAGATTCTGGGTGCAGATCATCGTAAAAGACCGAAACAATGATACGATCTATGAGCACTATTGGAAGAATGAGACGTTGACAGTGTGGCCTAAAACCGAACCAAACGACGTGTGTAGGTTGACGATTTACAACAGTTCGTGTTGTGTTAGGATTGATTTAGCTTCAGTAACAAGAGGGTTGAGGGATAAGTGGTGTAATACGTTGTATCCGTTTTTGTGTAAGCCTGTGAATGAGTGTCTTTTAAGAATTGCAAAGTGTACGCAGATCTGTATTGATAATGATTTGGGATATAACTGTTCGTGTAGGTCTGGGTACAGTTTGGCTAGTGATGGATACTCGTGTGTGGATGTGGACGAGTGTAACACGACACGGCCGTGTCAGCAAGCGTGTGTTAACACACAAGGCTCGTACATGTGTAGCTGTTACAAAGGATTCAGTCTAACATCAAACAACACGTGTGTTGATTTGGATGAATGCAACACAACAAAACCATGTCCACAAGTGTGTACTAATACTCAAGGATCGTACATCTGTAGCTGTTACAAAGGATTCAGTCTATCATCAAACAACACATGTGTTGACCTGGACGAGTGTAACACAACACGACCGTGTCAGCAAGTGTGTAACAACACAAACGGCTCCTACACGTGCGCCTGCAGCACAGGATACAGCCTTGACCTTAACAAGATAAACTGCACCGATATCAACGAGTGCCAGTACTCACCTTGCCAGCAGACATGCGCCAACACCAACGGCTCATTCACCTGCTCGTGTAACCTTGGATACACCCTCGCACAAGACAAACTACACTGTGACGATATTGACGAATGTTTAGCAAACTCATGTTCACAACTGTGTACCAACAACAATGGATCATACACTTGTTCTTGTAACTCCGGCTACACCCTACAGCCTCAAACCAACATCTGCATAGACATAGACGAATGCGCATCAAACCTTTGCCAATACAGATGCAACAATACAATAGGCTCGTACATATGCAGCTGTCCTGAAGGATTCACTTTGTCTTATGATCGGAAAAGTTGCATTGACATAAACGAATGTCTTGCGTTACCTTGTCAGTATACGTGTAACAACACTGTAGGTTCCTACCAGTGTGAATGTCCTAGTGGATACAGTCTAGCAGTTGACAAGACAAACTGTACAGATGTGGACGAATGTTTGTTAAGTCCTTGCCATCAAGGATGTAACACTACTGAAGGTTATTTTACATGTTTTTGTGATTGGGGATACGAGATGTCCAACGATTCTAAAACGTGTGTTGATATCAACGAATGTGAAAAAAGCCCGTGTCAACACATGTGTAACAACACGGAAGGATCGTTTCTCTGTTCGTGTCAACAAGGCTACACATTGGGTTATGATACTCGCTCGTGTGTTGACGTTGACGAATGTTCTGGAAATAAAAGTTGCTCCGAGTTTTGCACCAACACATTAGGAAGTTACAGCTGCAGTTGTAGACAAGGCTACACACTTAGCTCTGACAACAAAAACTGTCATGATATCGATGAATGTCAAGAAAATCAATCAATCTGTGATCAGATTTGTGTCAATTCACCTGGCTCATACTCTTGCTCATGTCACACAGGTTTTAAATTAGACGGCAATTTCTCATGTGTAAAGTTGAGTACTCCAAGTTACTGCCCCTGTTCGTGTCTATTTTTATCCGATAAACAAACGTTATTCAACGTGAACAATGTTTTGAAAAGGATTTACGAGACGAACAAAACATTACAAGTAAACAGGAAGAACCTCTCCGCTTACACCAACAAGTTGACCAGCGCGGAAGACAGACGTCTGTCATCGACGTCTTTCGGTGTGCTGGGAGTGGTTCTCATACTGTTAACTCTGGCTGTGTTTATCATGTCTGATGTTCTTCGGGTAATACAGCTCATTACATACATGAAGTCTGAACAACGAGTGCTGGTTGGAAATCAATAAGATCAAAACTCATTGTCCTGTTGTTTGAGGATTTAAATACTTTAGTAATTTGTGACATTAACTAACACGAGCAAACATCTACAGCTAAAATTGACACAAATATACACACATGTTTAACAACTGTTCTTGTTTTAAATAGTAAATCGTAAATTCAATGCTCTGTCAATGTTTTGTTTTAAATCTAAAATAATACTTTTTTACTCCACGCATTTTAATTAAATGAGTATTGCAATTATTGTGTTTGTTTTTAATATTAAAATACGTTTGTTTTCAAAATAAACAAAAAGATTACTACATGATTAAATGTAGAATCAAGCTCAAAATAGATATGTTTTATGACAGATTTTTAATTCAGAAAACTTTTTTAGTATTCTATGTACTCACACAAATTATAAAAATATTCGATTAGAAATTGAAAGTAGCATCACCAGCGACAACCATAAATTACCATATTAAGCCAGTGGCGTAGCTAGGGGAGAGCGGGTGGGGCGGCCGCCCCGGGCGCCGACCCTAAGGGGGTGCAAACAATGGGTAGAAAAATTAATTTAAAAGCTCTTTTTAAGCTGAAGTATAGAATTAAATGTCAAAGTTACGAAAATAAACGAACTACAAGGCTTTACACAATGATCTAACACTTTATGGCACCGAAAAAAAAAATGGCACGGGATAGTGACTGGTTAGAAGCGATGCAAATCTTTCCAACTGGGTGGGATGTGTGGGGGGGGGGCTTTTTCACAGACAGAAATAACTATATATAGAAATGGGAGGGAGGGGAGCGCAAAATTGATGGTCCGCTACGGGCGCCGGAAAAAGTCGCTACGCCTCTGTACTAAATATTAGTATCAAGTTATTTTTTTTTTCTGAGGGGGTGCACTTGAAACTTTCCGGGGAGGGGAGATTAAATTACGGGGAAGGGGCGGCACAGTGGTTGTTGTATAATTTTTGGTATATAAATGATTACATTAGATTAGGATATTTTGCTTGTCTCCCTTTTGTAACATCGTTAATTGACATTAGGATAGGATATTTAGATTTTTTTTTCTCCCGTAATTTCTGTAACAGCTATGTGACCAAACACTATCTCCTATAGCCCTTCCTATGTTCAATTAAGAAGTCTTAAAACATTTATAATGATTTGAAAAACATCAATCAAAATGACGTTAGGTAAATTTGGCTAAAATAGATTCAATAATTTATATATACGTAAATAGCAACATTGATTCCATTGAAGGAAGAGAACAATTGTATTGATTATTCAAATTTTGTTGACTGTAAAGTTTTAGATTGCTATAGATTACTCCCAGCAACAGAGACAGCTACGAAAATATATATGTTAATTAGTTGCACGTCAGGAAGCTTTAAATGATGAAATAGATTTGTGAAGTGTAGATCTAAGCGTAAGCTTGCGGCACAAATTTTGTGTATGGCTCTGTTTAAACTGTAATTTTTTAATAATTAGAGACATTTAAAAAAAAAAACGTTCCTATCTGTGTGTATATGTATTTTTTCAAAGTTTATTTTTTTTTAAATATTACTTTAGTATATATTTTAAAAAGTGAATTATTAAATTAGTGTATCTGATTAGTAAAAATTAATATTAATAATATGTTAGTTTATGTGTGCGATGTCATTCTACAAGTCCATTTAACATTTTTTATTATAATACTTACGTGACCTCAACTATCACGCACGGCTGCATGTTACATACAATTTATGTGAATATTCAATAAAAATTGAGTAAAAATGTAATTCAATTCTAAATAGATTTGAAAACAAAACTGTTGATTACTGCAAGAGGCGGAAATAAGTCTAATATTAAAGTCGTCAATTGTTCATTTGTCTTAATAGGGCTGGTAAGTAGGTCACCAACCATTTCTACGGCTCAATAAAACCTTCATAAGCCATAGAACTAGTTTGTGACCTACTTACCAGCCCTATTATTGAACCTTTAGTTAAATTTACTTGATGGTTTAATCTGCCAAATCTGTCCTGCAATCCCTAAAAAAACAAGAGTCCTATACTCAATCACTTAGAACAGCACTAGAAAGGCTAATAAATACCTGCAGCAGAATTGTGCTGCAGTGGATCCCGGGTCACTGCCAGATCCAGGGTAATGAGATTGCGGACCAGCTGGCAAAAATTGGGGGAAAAAAAAACAACCGAAAATCTCGCTACACCCAAAAGAACTAAAAAGAATAATAAAAAACAAACAAACGCAAATGTGGTCTGACACACACCCTCACTACAATAAAGATGATGGATATTATAATTTGACACGAAAACAACAATACATTATCTTTCGACTTAGAACAGGCCATAACAGCCTAAATCAACACATGCGTAAAAAACTAAAGGTTGGGTGTGGCAAAATGTGCACTTGTGGCAAGGCCCCGGAAAATACGGATCACGTCCTTCTAGAATGTTCTTTGTATAGCCAGGCGCGAGTCAGACACTGGCCCCTGCTCACCCCACTCAGGGAAAAATTATATGGGGCACCTGCTGATCTGGAGACCACAGTCCGGTTTGTTCACGAAGTTGGACTTGTTGTCTAAATCTTCCACCATATTCTCAATTAAGAACGAAGAAGAAAAAGAAGAAGTTTAAAAAATATTTTTTAATTATTCACAAAAATCTAAGCTAAAATGGTGTAATAGAACGCTTTACAATCAATCAATACATGTTTAGAAATGTATAAATACGCCCTGATCTTAAAAATGTTTATGAATAAAGGCATACCATCTAGGTACCAAAAACTGTTTCGAATTATTTCCTTAGCTCTTAAGTTTAATATCATAAAAAATACTAAACCTGAAAAAAAGTTAAAACAATTTACGACAATTTGCAAGAAAATTTTAATCTACGACAATAACACCAATAGTCCAATAGATGTCATATATGAACGGTTACAAGCAATTTCTTGCTTAACTAAAATAAATACTTAAAATTTACACAAGCGCTTTAATAAAATAAACCAGGAGGGATCTCCCCTAAACTTTCTCGAATATTCTTATATAGCTTGGAATAGAGACATGATTTTTAATTACTTAAACTTTTAAAAATAGAACAGAATCTCATAGAAAAAAGAATTGCGTACCAAGCGAACGCCAAAACAAAATGTGTATAATAGTGCGCAATATACTTAATACTTTATAAATTTACATGCGTTTTTTGAGAAATCGGAAATATCGTAAATGAGTACTTCAGGTCAACGAAAATTACTCAAAATTGGACAGAAGGTAGAGAATTAGATCTTTTACTTAAATGTGAAATTTCATATATCTATCTGAAATAGTACTCAAGTTATAGGCTTTTGAAAAATTCAAAGTAGAATACGTACCACTTCCGGTTATCGGAAATCGCTCAAAAGTTATCAGAATCTACGATTTTGATAAAATACTTATATATGAAATTTCATCAACCAAGCTGTAATGGCACTCAAGTTATCGTGTTTACACACAGACACATACACACAGACACACAGACATAGGGACAAGATTGCAAAATTATGTTTTTCCGTATCAGTGAGGTGTAAAACGTCGAGATTTGTAAAAATCTCGATTTTTTTTGCACGATTACAAGACTTTCTCTATACTTCGTATATACGAGAAAGTAAAAAACAATATAGATTACGTTCTTACGTCTTCTGAAATTTAGTTTCGCTGTTTCATTTGTGTCATAGATTTAGTCGCTTGGAGAAGTTGGTAGAATATAATTGTAATTTCTCTTATATTATTTTACTTTAAACGATAAAATATACCATTAATATTATTTCAAATGTAATTATTTGCATCAATTGTTAAAGGAAAATAGAAAGTGGTAATTTAAAGTGGCAACGATTTCATAATGAAGAAGATCATCGTACTAAGGCTTGTTTTAAGTGTTTTCGGTAAGTGGAAATTTGTTTCATTCATTAGCGTAACGCGGTAGTTTTATTGATTGTTTACAAGTAAGAAACGTTTGGTTTAAATAGTTGATTAGATACAGTTTTGTTCACATGTATTATACATTATTAACTATATCAAATTCAGTGTTTTTAACATAAAAAATGGACATAAAAATTTAGACAAATCTTTTTAAATAGCAAGAGCAGAGGCGTATCCAGGTTTTCGTTGTAGGGGGAGCGAAAAGAGCAAAAAAAGGCGCCGAATTTTTAACACGTTCTATATAAGTGTATTATATATATATATATATATATATATATATATATATATATATATATATATATATATATATATATATATATATATATATATATATATATATATAATTACTAGCTGTATGTCATTACTTCGCTATGATGTAAAATAAATTGAAAGAAGCACTCTGAAGAAATAAGATAAAACACACAATGTAGGCCGACAAAACAAAAATTGTATCAAACTAAACAAAAAAAATATATATACACACTACATCCAAAACCAATGAACGTAACACAATATGTTTTGTAATTCTTGTAAAAAAATTTCTTACATAATAATTCCTGGGAAATTATTTAAGACAAGTGAAATAGGGGAAATAATCACTCTCTTAATATAAATATGTATATATCTACATATTTAATTATAAATGTCAAAACAAATAAATAATTACTTTAGAATATAATGAAATTTTTTAACACTATTTGTGTTTAAAAAATGTTTTTGTCTATAATCAGAATTTAATATATCGTCATCATAAATGCTAAAGTATTATCAGAGTTGGTATAAAACCAAGCTTTTAGATATTATAGAAAACCATTCGGAATAAAAGCCTACATTTAACTAAAATTGGTCTTTTTGTTCAGATCATATATTTTTAATTAACTACTGCTTCTTTGTGTTCTTTAAAGATCTTTTTTTAACATAGTGATAGGTATTAGTTAGATCACTGTATTGCTCACACACCTTTTTACTGGTAATTGCAAAAACAATATTTACAGAGTTTTACGTTTAAAAAGCTTATTTTCTGGCGGCATGGTACAACATCAGTTGTATTTGTTTCTGTATTGTATTTTTTTTAAATTAATCACACGATTCAAACTGTATATATATAAAGTAATTATATGTGAAGTTTTATGTATAAAAATTTCTATTTTCAATTATTCGTAAACAAATACATTATACAGTTGCTTTAAACTTAACACCCCTCTTGCCAAATGGTACTACCCGTAGAGGCTATTTAAACATTGCAATGCGTCGTAATGGTTATTTTTAGAATGGCAAACTGATGCAGCTGTTAATATGTGTTGTAAACGTAGACACTACTAGACTAGTACAATAATGCTTAATTGCTGCATGAAAAGAAATCTTGTGATTTACATAGATGTGCCGACCAAAAATATTTTTTTAACAAATATCATTGTTTAAAACTTTGAGTTTAAAAAGTTTCCAAAAAGGCGCCACTTTGCTGAAAATGGCCAGAGGGGGAGCGGCCGCTCCCCCTGCTCCCCCCCCCTGCGTACGCTACTGAGCAAGAGGTATGTAAATCAACCGGGAATGATCTGTGTGTGTGTGTAGGTGGGGGTGTGTGTGGGTGAGTGTCTGTAATCACGATAACTTGAGTACCGTTACAGGTAGGTTGATGAAATTAGCTCCCCCACGGACGAAATAAAATTTATATAGAAAATATATACTTTTAACAGTGTCCGCCCCCCCCCCCAAATCTACCCCCCCCCCCCGAAAATTTTAAGTGCCCTACCCCCCCCCCCCCCCTCGGAGAAAAAAGTCTGGAAGAAACACTGATTATATCTGGGTGGGTGGACACAGGGACGTTCAACGTACTTTAACTAGGATTCTAAGTTGACTTTAGGGTTAGCAGTCGTATGCTCAACCATTCAACTACTTGCCCCACCAGAGGTATGCGGAAAGGTGAACAATTATTTTGCCATTAGAGCTTTGAATATAGATATAGAGAAACAGACAGATAAAGAGATATATTCACCAAATATTTACTATAGTCACTTTAGCAGTAAATAAGTTCAGTGAGGCCCTTTGTAACATTTATCTATTTATCTTTGTAGGACATTTGCGTTTATAAATTTGGCCTCTATGTTCGTTCTATCCTGGTTTCTCTTTAAGCCTCATTAGTTCATGTGTACAGCCTAAGTACTCACACAAGTGCCCCTTTTCATGCCAGAATGCAACATTTCTAAAACATTCGATCAAACCAAATGACTTTTAAAAAAAATCGAAACATTGAAACCGAATAAAAAGTGAACACGAAGTTTCTGACATCTTTCACGAGTCGGTTAAACAGCGCTGAGGACCGCAGGCTATCTTCAGAGTCTATCAGAGTGGTTGGAATCGTCATGTTTGTGTTTACCCTTGGGATTATCATAATCCCTGATATCTTAACAGGATGTATGTTAATCCTTACACATGTTCAAAGTCTCAAAATCGTAGAAGCTACATGTGTTAAAAGTAATACACAAGGCGTTTTAAATCTTGTAATGGATCCCATTTGGTAAATATTAGGCAGGATTCATTTTATCTTTTATTTAATATTGCTTCATAAAATACGATGTCAAGGAATTTTGTGCTTTAAATAAAAGTTTTCAGTTGAAACCTTTAGATCATATAGTAAACAAAACTTATTTACGTTTTTAGTTACGTTTTTAGTGTTTCTCTAATTAATTAAAATGACTCACTATAACTACAAACTAAGATGACCTGGTAACCCTACAAACCATTTTATCTTATTCTCAACAAAGAAAAGGCAGGTGACAGTTTTTTTTACAAAGATGGCCTTAGTAATTGTTCTAACTGTAAAGGAATTATCACATTGTAAGGCGGTATTCATTTAACAGTCAAGAACATATTTTTTTTTTGCAAATAATAAAAGTGAATTGCAGTGACACTGTTCACACGATCGCCATGAAACTTTCAAAAGTTGCTAAGAATATTTCTGTGGAGGGTTCTACGAAAAAGAAATCAAATTCGAAGGGTTTGCGCCCCGGCAGGGCGCGATTTGTTTTTCCTCTATATTCGGTATATAAAAATAAAAGTCGATTGCGGTTTTACACCGTTCATGCGATCGCTATCAAACTTTGTAAAGTTGATTAGAACACTCCATGGAAGGGTTTTGTAAAGAAATCTTCTTTTTAATTCCCCAAGGGCGGCGCCACGAGATATTGCGATTTTTCGCTATATACGGTAAATATAAAAATAAAAGTCGATTTTGCTTTGACACCGTTTAACCGATAGGCATGAGACTTTAAGGAGTTGATGAATACTCCCGATAAGTTTTCTGTGGTGGGGTAGGGAGGTAGCGGTCCCAAGGCAGGATGCGATTTGGCGCCCTGGTCTTTCCGGTGAGCGCTATGGCGACTACGTTCGGTCTAAACAGTGTGATAGACAATGGATAGGATGGGGCGTAACTAACGCTCACTAAATTGAATCAGGCGTGTCCTCCGGCGCCCTGGCAAGGTGCGATTTGGCTGCTAACAAAAATTTTAGTTTCGGCCCAAAAGGCTCACATGGGCCGCTGAGGGCCTTGTAATACGTTTTATTTTAATAATCAGAAAAATTAACAAAGGTTAGATTTTTAACTGGGTTGTTTCTTTTTGTCTATAAAAAAATCCAAACAGTTTCGTCACTTTGCAAATGATGCAATTAGCATCTATTTTAAGAGAATCCAATCAGAAATTGAGATCGAGTATTTAATAATAGACCATTAGTACCGCTAACATATTGCATCAGTCACACTGTTGTTTAAAACACGTCAAATAGGATGCTCTTTGGCACGATGGCGCCTGTTAGTTTTAAGGAGCCAGAGTCCGTACGCGGTAGTTTAATGGGGGTGGGGGCGAGAGGCTCATGATAGCGCCACTCTACGTCACTCACACATGGGCGGTCACCGTAATGTGTTCTACCTCATTATTAATAAACACTAAAGGTTTTCATGCGGTAGTGTAGGTAAACATGTGTCCCGATAAATAATCTTTTTAAATTTCGCAATGGTGGCGCAAAAGTAGGGTGCTATTTTTCTCTATATACGGTATAAAAACTAATAAAAGTGAATTGCAGTGACACTGTTCACACGATCGCCATGAAACTTAGTGAATATTTTGAGAATACTTCTGGTGAGGTTTTTGCGCAAAAAACATTTTTAAATTCGTAGGGGTGGCGCGATTGGTTTTTTCTCTGTATACGGTATATAAAAATATCAGTCGACGTTCAGCCGATCGCCATAAAACTTTGGTGAGTTCATTAGAACACTTTAAGGAAGGGTTCTGTAAAAGAAAATAATATTCCAATGGCGGCGCCACGGGAGGGTGCGATTTTTCTCTGTGTACGGTATATAAAAATAAAAGTCGATTTTGGTTTGACAACGTTCATCCGATAGCCATGAGACTTTGGGGAGTTGATTAGAACACTACCTTGAAGGGTTCTGCAAAAAAAAAATTTTTTTAATTTCACAAAGGCAGCGAAAAGGGAGGGTGCGATATTTCACTATATACACACACATACATTCTGTGGATACGACAAATCTAAAAATAAAGTCACACTCCTAAAAATAACTTAGTAACGCGAGGAAATCCTTCTTTATAGTATTGTCACCTTGCGAATGTTGAAATAATAACTTTTTGTAAAACAAGAAACCATCCTGTAGAGTTTCGTCACTTTACGAATGATGCAATTAAAGAAAAAAAGCATGTTTATTTGTGTCACTTCAGTGAAACTGCATTGTTAACAGGATGCTTTTTGGCACTGTGGGTTGTCCTATAAGCACGATGGCGCCTATGTTAGTTTTAAGTAACCAGGGGCAGTAAGCAGTACCTCTGCGGTAGTGTAACTTGGGGCTTCCAAGAGCGTCCTTCTAGGTCCCTGACGCATATAGGTAACCGAAGCGTATTCTACCTCATTATTTCGGTGAGTGATTAATGGACACTCAAGGATTTCATGCAGTAGTGTAGGTAAACCAGTGTCCCGATATTTAGGATCCAAGCGCAGGCATTGTGTACAGTTAAATAACTCACTTTTAGAAAACAAGGTCGCGCGTCTAAAAATATGATATTGGTAATGCATGGATGAAACTCTTCATATAAAATTCGTCAGACACGCAACGCGCGGGGACGGGTACGCTAGTATATATATATATATATATATATATATATATATATATATATATATATATATATATATATATATATATATATATATATTGCATTCTTAAACAATAGTAAACACTTTTACGGTTGCAAAAAAAATATATTTTCTTTTTAAAAATGAAATTTAGTTGATACATTTAAAACATCCACAATATTTTTTTTACGTTCTCCGTATATTGGTGAAGGTATTAAGGTCTTCATATGCCGAAGTCACAGAAACAAGTGAACTCTACTTCACTTGCCCTTTAGACCGTCAGGTTTGAAAAGGAAACTTGACTTTTTTACTGAGGTCTTAGGCTCCTGACATACGGATCGAGAGAGAGGAGAGAGAGAGAGAGAGAAAGAGAGAGAGAGAGAGAGAGAAGTGCGCACATAGGCTATTATATCTTAAGAAATTCGTGTCTTATGTATATAATGACTGTCTTATGTTTATTAAAATAATCTATTCTTTCTAAAAATGAATATTATTAACATATTTTTAAAAAATGTATTCACAACTTAAACAGAACAATGCTCTTTCTATGCACGAAATTTCTATAATCACTACTTTGAACAACACTTAACGACAATAACTCCATCAGTTCAATAGATGTCATCTATGAACGGTCACAGGCAACTCATTGTTTAACTGGAATAAATATTTTGAGGTGTACACTCGCGTATTGGTAAAATAAGGATATGGATTATTACTATTGGTTCCTCTGAAATTTAGTTTCACTAGATTATGTGCTTCGTAGAACTAGTCGCTGAGAGAAGTTGAGGGAAAGAAATTTAAGTTATCTTTTATTATTTTACTTTAAACTAAAAAAAATGTACTGATAAAACTATGCCAATGTAATTATTTTTATCGGTGGTTAAAAGGTACTAGATTGTGGTATCGTAACGTTGAAACAATTTCATAATGAAGAAAATCGATGTCTCCAGGTTTGCTTTTAGTGTTTTAGGTAAGTGTTTATTTTATTTTATTTAACGCAATATGGTTGTTTTATTGAGTTTTTACATTAAACGTGTGGTTTGATTAAATAATTGATTAGATTAAAGTTCTGTTCACTCATAATATACATTATTTAAGATACTCAGTTTTCAAAAATGTATGTTATGATTGTCATTGTTTTGAATTCATAAGTTATTAACATAAAAATCTAGACAATTTACTGTAAATGTCCAGAGGTAGGTGTAGAGGGGATGAGCTATTAGAGATTTGTCTATTGACATAAAGAGAAAGACACACATATATATATTCACGAATCTGTAATAATTATAGAAAATGAGCCCTTACGAGGAAGCATGTTTACTCTAATCACCCATGAAGGGAATAAGTTTAGCGAGACCTTTTGAAACACTCATTTATTTCTCTCTCCAGGAGTGCTTAACTTTATCAATTTGGCCTCGAGTTCAAACTTTGAAAATGTAACGATCAAAGGCCTGACGTATTGTTTCTCCAGAACTCGCGTGAATGAGACCACAGCCAGGAACAAATGTGCCGAGATAAATGCTGAGCTGGCTTTGTTCGACACGAACGCCGAGTACAGGGCCGTTGAGACTTACATGGATACTTACGTCAATGACATGCGTAGTACAGTCGGTGAGTTCTGGGTGCAGATTATTGTTAAAGACGATAATAACGATGAGATTTATGAGCAATACTGGAAGAAGGAGACTGTATCTGTATGGGCAACATACGATCCTAGTGATGTTTGTAAACTTTCAACATACAACAGCCCCTGCTGTGTGAGAATAGATTTGAGTTCAGGCGATAAAGGGTTGAGAGATATGTGGTGCTCTTATACGTATTCGTTTTTGTGTAAGCCTTTGGAGCAGTGTAAAATTGGACAAGTGAATTGTGAAAAATGTTCGGTGGTTTGTAAGTCTGGGTACATTCTGGCTAGTGATGGATACACGTGTGTGGATGTGGACGAGTGTAACACGACAAGACCGTGTCAACAAGTGTGTACTAACACACCAGGTTTATTCATGTGTAGCTGTTATACCGGATTCAGTCTAACATCAAACAACACATGTAATGATGTGGACGAATGCAACACAACAAAACCATGTCCACAAGTGTGTACTAACACACAAGGATCGTACAGCTGTAGCTGTTATAAAGGATACACAACTTCATCAAATAACACATGTGTAGATATTGACGAGTGCAATACAACACAACCGTGTCAACAAATCTGTATGAACACGATTGGTTCCTACACCTGCTCTTGTTCTAAAGGATTCGAACTCACCTCCACCAGTACATGCGTCGACGTCGATGAATGTTCAACCAAACCATGTCATCAGCTATGAAACAATACGATCGGTTCATTTGTATGTCAATGTAACATTGGTTACATTGAGAGTAACGGAACCTGTCAAGACATAAACGAATGCCTGTCAAGTCCCTGTCAAAATGCCTGTGAAAACACTAACGGCAGTTTTCAATGTTTATGTCCTGTTGGGTACAGACTGCAC